>NC_135335.1:46987363-47287363 GCF_023851605.1 Tamandua tetradactyla | reverse complement strand
TCTGCCATTAAAGTGAGGGCATTGATTGGAAAGGAGTGGGACCCTGAAAAATGGGATGGTGACATATGGATTGATAATGATGTTGGGGGTGAGGTTGAAACCCTAGACCATGCTGAGCCTTCTTTAGATAACCCTGTAATAGTCTGCCCTGAGGACATAGCCGCCCCACCTCCAGCTTGCCTTGAGGAATTGGCCACCCAACCTCCTCCTGAAGGGATTAGCCCTAGAGTGATTAATCCTGTTTCACCAGATGAAACTGCAAATGAAAGCCCTGAAGCAAATGGCTTGGAAGATATTTCTAATTCTTTTCATAACCCACCCCTACCACCCCTCCTTTCTTCTAGACCTATAACTAGACTAAAGTCCCACCAAGCCCCTAAAGGTGAGGTACAAAGTATCACACATGAGGAGGTGTGTTATACTCCAAAAGAACTGTGTGAGTTTTACAATTTATATAGACAGAAATCAGGGGAATATGTGTGGCAATGGATTTTAAGAGTGTGGGATAATGGTGGG
Source organism: Tamandua tetradactyla (assembly GCF_023851605.1). NCBI lineage: Eukaryota > Metazoa > Chordata > Mammalia > Pilosa > Myrmecophagidae > Tamandua > Tamandua tetradactyla. The sequence continues at coordinate 47,286,847 of NC_135335.1, read as the reverse complement.
AGGAATATAAGGCTGGATCAGGCTGAATTTATTGATATGGGCCCACTAAACAGAGATTCTGCATTCAGTGATATAGCTTGAGCAGTTAGAAAACGTGTTAACAGCTTGTTTGGGTGGTTGGTTGAAACATGGATCAAAAGGTGGCCAACAGGCGGGCCGCGGTGGCTCAGCGGGCAAAGTGCTTGCCTGCTATGCCGGAGGACCTCGGTTCGATTCCCGGCCCCAGCCCATGTAACGAAAACGGAGAAGCAAAATACAATAAAACAAGAAAATGTTTAAAAAGTTGTTTCCCTTTCTTCCTCTCTTCCTTCCTTCTATCCTTCCTTCCTTCTCTCTGTCTTTCCTTTAAAAAAAAAAAAAAAAAAAAAAGGTGGCCAACATTACCTGAGGTTGAAATGCCAGAACTGCCCTGGTATAATGTAGATGAGGGGATCCAGAGGCTTAGAGAGATTGGGATGTTAGAGTGGATTTATCATGCAAAGCCTGCTCTTACACCCCAGGAATGTCCAGAGGATGCACCTTTTACCAGAACAGTGAGAAATAAATTTGTGAGACTAGCACCATCATCCCTCAAGAGCTCTGTGGCTGCACTTCTCTGTAGGTCAGATATTACTGTAGGAACTGCTGTCACTGAGCTGGAATCCTTAAACACAATGGGGATGACAGGATCCCGAGTTGGCAGAAGCCAGGTGGCAGCACTTAATCACCAAAGACAGGGTAGACGTGGGTATTATAATAGACAACAAACTCAAAGGAGGCATCAAAATTATATGACACGCAGAGATTTGTGGCATTGGCTAGTAAATCATGGGGTGCCTAGAAATACAATAGAAGGGCAGTCTACTAAATTCTTGTTGGAGCTGTATAAACAAAAGAGTTCTAGGTCAAGGGAACAGAAGTCTAACCTGAATTACAAAAGCACAGAGTCACGGCCCCTTAACCAATTTCCAGACTTGAAACAGTTTACAGACCCTGAGCCCCTTGAATGAAGGGGAGGCCAGGTCCCTATGGGGGAGAAACCTGTTACACTGCCACAAATGTATACTGTTAACCTTCCTCTAAGTCTTCCCCAAGGAGACCGACGGCCTTTTACCAGGGTAACTGTGCATTGGGGAAAAGGAAATGATCAGATATTTCGGGGATTATTAGACACTGGTTCAGAAGTGACATTAATTCCAGGGGACCCAAAACGTCACTCTGGACCACCAGTCAGAGTGGGGGCTTATGGAGGCCAGGTGATCAATGGAGTTTTAGCTCAGGTCCGTCTCACAGTGGGTCCAGTGGGCCCCCGGGCCCATCCTGTAGTTATTTCCCCAGTTCCGGAATGTATAATTGGCATAGACATACTGAGCAACTGGCAGAATCCCCATGTTGGTTCTCTAACTCGTGCAGTGAGGGCTATTATGGTGGGAAAGGCCAAGTGGAAGCCACTAGAACTGCCCCTACCAAGCAAAATAGTAAATCAAAAGCAATACCGTATTCCTGGAGGGATTGCAGAGATTACTGCCACTCTTAAGGACTGAAAAGATGCAGGGGTGATGATTCCCACCACATCCCGGTTCAACTCTCCTATTTGGCCTGTGCAGAAAACAGATGGGTCTTGGAGAATGACAGTGGATTATCGTGAACTCAACCAGGTGGTAACTCCAATTGCAGCTGCTGTTCCAGATGTAGTATCATTGCTTGAGCAAATCAATACATCCCCTGGTACCTGGTATGCAGCTATTGATCTGGCAAATGCTTTTTTCTCAATAGCTATTAGTAAGGACCACCAGAAACAGTTTGCTTTCAGCTGGCAAGGTCAGCAATATACTTTCACTGTCCTACCTCAGGGGTATATCAACTCTCCAGACCTTGTCATAATCTTGTTCGCAGAGACCTTGATCGTTTCTCCCTCCCACAAGACATCACACTGGTCCATTATATTGATGATATCATGTTGCTTGGACCTAGTGAGCAAGAAGTAGCAACTACTCTAGATTTACTGGTAAGGCATTTGTGTGTCAGAGGATGGGAGATAAATCCAACAAAAATACAGGGGCCTTCCACCTCAGTAAAATTTTTAGGTGTCCAGTGGTGTGGGGCATGTCGAGATATCCCTTCTAAGGTGAAGGATAAATTGCTGCATCTGGCCCCTCCCACAACCAAAAAGAGGCACAACGCCTAGTTGGTCTTTTTGGATTTTGGCGACAACATATTCCTCATTTGGGTGTGCTACTCTGGCCCATTTATCGAGTGACCAGAAAAGCTGCTAATTTTGAGTGGGGACCTGAACAAGAGGAGGCTCTGCGACAGGTCCAAGCTGCTGTGCAAGCTGCTCTGCCACTTGGGTCATATGATCCAGCAGATCCAATGGTGCTGGAAGTGTCAGTGGCAAATAGAGATGCTGTCTGGAGCCTATGGCAGGCCCCTATAGGAGAATCACAATGCAGACCCTTAGGATTTTGGAGCAAAGCCTTACCATCTGTTGCAGATAACTACTCTCCTTTTGAGAAACAGCTTTTGGCCTGCTACTGGGCCTTAGTAGAGACTGAACGCTTAACCATGGGCCACCAAGTTACCATGAGACCTGAGTTGCCTATCATGAGTTGGGTGTTGTCTGACCCACCAAGCCATAAAGTTGGGCGTGCACAGCAGCACTCTATTGTAAAGTGGAAATGGTATATACGAGATAGAGCCAGAGCAGGCCCTGAAGGCACAAGTAAGTTACATGAAGAAGTGGCACAAATGCCCATGGTTTCCACTCCTGCTGCCACATTACCTTCTCTTTCCCAGACCAGAGTTATGGCCTCTTGGGGTGTTCCTTACAGTGAATTGACTGAGGAAGAGAAAACTCGGGCCTGTTTTTTCAGCACGACATGCAGGTACCACCCGAAAGTGGACAGCTGCAGCGTTACAACCCCTTTCTGGGGTGTCCTTGAAGGACAGTGGTGAGGGGAAATCCTCCCATTGGGCAGAACTTCAAGCAGTGCACCTGGTTGTTCATTTTGCTTGGAAGGAAAACTGGCCAGAGGTGTGTTTGTATACTGACTCATGGGCTGTTGCTAATGGTTTGGCTGGATGGTCAGGGACTTGGAAAGACCATAATTGGAAAATTGGTGACAAAGAGGTCTGGGGAAGAATTATGTGGATAGACCTTTCTGAGTGGGCTAAAAACATGAAGATATTTGTGTCCCATGTGAATGCACACCAGAGGGTGACTTCAGCACAGGAAGATTTTAATAATCAAGTGGATAAGATGACCCATTGTATGAATACCAGTCAGCTTCTTTCCCCAGCAACTCCTGTTATTGCCCAATGGGCTCATGAACAAAGTGGTCATGTTGGTAGGGATGGAGGTTATGCATCGGCTCAGCAACATGGACTCCTACTCACCAAGGCTGACCTGGCTACAGCCACTGCTGAGTGCCCAATCTACCAGCAGCAGAGACACACACTCAGCCCCCGATATGGCACCATTCCCTGAGGTGACCAGCCAGCTACATGGTGGCAGGTTGATTACATTGGACCACTCCCTTCATGGAAGGGGCAGTGATTTGTTCTAACTGGAATAGACACATACTCTGGATATGGGTTTGCTTTCCCTGCATGCAATGCTTCTGCCAAAACTACTATCCGTGGGCTTACAGATGCCTTATCCATCATCATGGTATTCCACATAGCATTGCTTCGGATCAAGGAAAACACTTCACAGCAAATGAAGTGCGGGAATGGGCACATGCTCATGGAATTCTCTGGTCTTACCATGTTCCCCATCATCCAGAAGCTGCTGGATTGATAGAACGGTGGAATGGCCTTTTGAAAACTCAATTACGGTGCCAACTAGGTGGCAGAAACTTGAAAGGCTGGGGTAATGTTCTCCAGGAAGCTGTGTATGCTCTGAATCAGCGTCCACTGTATGGTACTGTTTCTCCCATAGCCAGGATCCATGGGTCCAGGAACCAAGGGGTGGAAATGGGTGTGGTGCCACTCACTATTACTCCTAGTGATCCACTAGGAAAATTTTTGCTTCCTGTCCCTGCTACCCTGAGTTCTGCTGGTCTACAGGTTTTAGTTCCAAAACGGGGTGTGCTTTCTCCAGGAGAAACAACAGTGATACCACTGAACTGGAAGTTAAGATTGCCACCTGGCCACTTTGAGCAATTTATGCCTCTGGATCAACACACCAAGAAGGGGATTACATTTATGTCTGGAGTAATTGACCCTGACTATCAGAAGGAAGTAGGACTGCAACTACATAATGGAGGTAAAGAAGAGTTTTCTTGGAATATAGGAGATCCCCCTGGGGTGTCTATTAGTACTACCATGCCCTGTGATTAAAATCAATGGAAAACTGCAAGAACACAATCCAGGCAGGACCACTAATGGCTCTGAGACTTCAGGAATGAAGGTTTGGGTCACCCCACCAGGCAAAGAACCACGGCCAGCTGAAGTGCTTGCTGAGGGGAAAGGGAACATGGAATGGGTAGTGGAAGAAGGTAGTGATAAATATGAACTTCGACCACGTGATCAGTTACAGAAATGAGGACTATAATGCTGTTTTGTTTGTGTTATGCTATTTAAGTTGTAAGATATCAAGTTTAAGAATGAATGTTGCCCAAGGATTTGCACCCTATTCTGGATAGATTTAATGTGTTTCCAGTTATATGCAGGACAGTTGAGTATTGTCAGGTAAAAGAAAAAATGTGTGCTTATTTGTTTTCATTTGGAAATTAAGTATGGTCTAAGGTGATATATATATATATATATATATATATATAGGTGCCAAGTTGACAAGTGGTGGACTGTCACGGTTAGGGATAGGTGTCAACTTGGCCAAGTTGTGGTACCTATTCATCTGATTGGGCAAGCGCTGGCCTGTCTGTTGCAATGAGGACATTTCATAGGATTAGGTCATGATCACGTCAGCTACATCCACAGCTGATTCCATTTGTAATAAGCCAAAGGGGAGTGTATTCTGCAGTTAGTGATGCTAAATTCAATCATGGGAAGTCTTTTAAGGAGGACTCAGAGGAGACAGGTTCCATTCCTGCTTTGGCTGGTGAGCCTCTCCTGTGGAGTTCATCCAGGCCATCCATTGGAGTCATTGGCTTCGCAGCCTACCCTGTGGATTTTGAACTCTGCATTCCTACGGTCACGTGAGACACTTTCATAAATTTTATATTTGCAAGTGTTCCCTGTTGATTCTGTTTCTCTAGAGAACCCTAACTAATACAAACACTATATAAAAACAATAGTATCACCACCCAAGTTGGTTGAGCTTAAGAGTGCAAGTGTGATTTAGAAATAGAAAGTATTTGTCATTTATTATGGTATCATTTTAAAGAAGAAAAACAAAATAGTCATCTCAGAGGATGCAGGAAAAGTATTTGATAATATTCAGTAACCATACATAAAAAACTCTTTGCAAAGTCAGCCTAAAGAAAATTCCTTAACACAATAATAACAATTTACCAAGCAACTACAGCAATCATCATTCTTAATGATGAAACTTGGGAGGATTTCATTTAAAATCAAGACCAAGACAAGATAATCTCTGTCACTAATTTTGTTCAACACAGTAAGCAAATGAAGGAAATAAGATAAGATTTGTAAAAGTGGAAGTAGAACAGTCTAAGCTTACAAAAAAAGAGAAAATATGGTTCATTATATACAAAAATTTAAGATCTGCTCACACATTATTAGAAATAAGTAGATAATTTAACATAATTACTAAATCAACTGTATTGCCATATACCAGCTATGTATAGAAAAGATGAGTTTTTAAGTTTCCATATGTAATAGCAATAAATACTTAGGAACTCAGAACTAAATCAAATCAAAGACATGTAAGAGCTGTAAGGTAAAACTATATAAAACTTTATTAATAGAGACATAGAAGAGGAACATCATATTCCTGGAGTAGAAGTCTCAATATGGAAACATATGTCTTCATCAATTTGATGACAGATTCAATGAAATTTCCATCAAAATCCAAATGAGGTGGATGTTTCCAAGAAGTTGACCAGTTGATCATAAAATTTAAATGGAATATCAAAAAAAAAATTAAAAGCTAATTTTCAAAATTAATAGCCAAGACTTCCTCCTTAAGAAGTAGATGGAGGTATTCATTTCCCCTACTATTTATTACGATTTATTACAAAACAATAGTAACTAAGAAAGTGTGGTTCTGGTATAGGAAGAGCCAATCTGACCATTGAAACAGAATTGGGAACCCAGAGAAGAGGCTGCCAACTCATGAAACATTGCTCTATGACACAGATGACATTGAAGATCACTACTATTTAGGGGAGAGTATTCACCAATCAGTGGTGGAAAAGTTGGCTACACACAAGAAAAATTTGAAGTTGGATTGTTAGCATCATACCATATACCAAAATCTTATCTGTCCCATATTGCAATGGATGATTCCAGCCCTAGGAGCCATGTCCCACATAGTGGGGAGGGCAGTGAGTTTGCTTGTTATGTCATGTTAGAGAGAGAGAGGCCACATCATGAGGTTATCTGGGGGTGACTCTTAGGCCCAATTTTAAATAGGCTTATAGTCTATGCTTTGCAGGGATAAGTTAATAGGGGTGAAAGTCAGGATCAAGGCCTTGACCTATTGACTTGATTGTCCCCACTGCTTGCAAAAATATTAGGAATTATCCAAATGGGGAAGTTGAGTTCTTCCCCCTTTCTCCCCATGCCCCTAAGGGACTTTGTAAATATTTCTTTATTTGTTGCTCAAATCACTCTGGGATTTATCAGGGCATCCCGCTAACCTGAACAAACCAAAAAATCTCATGCCATATTCAAGATTCCATGTATTTATGGTTTTCAATTTAACAGATCATACAAGTTAAATTAGGAAATGCACTAGTCAAAATATAAATTTTACATCAAATAAATGTTTCTCACTTTAGTCTTACATAGAAGTTGAAGTCTTAAAATATGAATGACTATTTTCAATACCCTGCAATACTGACACCCCATTGTTCTTCCTCATGGAAAAATATTTTTTAATTTGTAAATTTAATCACCATCATTGTACACTCTAGGCATTCCTAAATTTTACCATCTCAGTCTTTATTTTCTCATTTTCCATCTGGGTTTCATATATTCCCCCAGCTCTTCTCTCTATATCATTCTCACATACAGCTTCATTCACTGTATTTACATTATTGTGCTACAATCAGGTAGTAATGTGTAATCCATTTATGAATTTTTACAATCAGGTCCTGTTACACAATCTGCATCCCTTCAGCACCAATTACCCAATATCTACCCTATTTCTAACTCCTGATAACCTGTGTTCCTGAAATTCTCCAAGCTCACTCATTAATATTAGTTCATATCAGTGATAATGTACAGCATTTGTCCTTTTGTTTTTAGCTAATTTCACTCAGCATAAGGTCATCAAGATCCGTTCATATTGTTACATGCTTCAAGAGTTTGTACTGTCTTAGAGCTGTATAATATGCCATTGATTGCCTGTATCACAGCTTGTTTAGCCAGTCATCCATTGATGGACATTTGGGCTGTTTCCATCTCTTGGCAATTGTAAATAATGCTGCTATAAACATAGGTGAGCAAATCTCCAAAAGATGCCTAACAGTGGGACTTCTGGATCATATGGCAATTCTATACTACCTTCCTGAGGAACCACCAAACCAGTTCCCACAGTGGTTGTACCATTTTACTTTCCTGCCAACAGTAGATAAGTGTGCTTTTCTCTAATCCTCTCCAGAACTTATCATTTTCTGTTTTTTTGATAATGTCCATTTAATAATATCTCATTATTGTTTTGATTTGCATTTCCCTAATGGCCAGGGAAGTTGAGCATCTTTTCATGTGCCTTTTAGCCATTTGTATTTCCTCTTCTGAGAAGTGTCTATTCATGTCTTTTGCCCATTTTTAAATTGGGTTGTTTGTCTTTTTGTTGCTGAGTTGAAGAATCTTTTTATATATTCTGGATACTAAACCCTTATCTGATGTCATTTCCAAATATTGTCATCCATTGCATGTGCTATCTTTTTACTTCTTTAGCAAAGTTTTTTGATGCACAAAATTGTTTATTTTGAGCAGTTTCCATTTATCTATTTCTTTCTTCAATGTTCATACTTTGTGTGTAAGATCTAGGAAACCACTCCTATTAAAATTTTATATGATATTTCTTGACATTTTCTTTTTCTTCTAAAAGTTGTATAGTTTTAGCTCTAATGTTTAGGTTTTTGACCCGTTTTGAGTTAATTTTTGTATGAGATGTGAGTTATGGATCCTCTTTCATTCTTTTGCATATGGATATCCAGTTCTCTAAGTACCATTTATTGAAGAAACTGCTCTATTCCAGATGAGTTGGCTTGACTGCCCTATCGAAGACCACTTGTCCATAAATGAGAGTGTCTATTCATTAGAGTCTGAACACTCTAATTTATTCCATTGGTCTCTATATCTATCTTTATACCAGTACCATACTGTTTTGAACACTGGGGCTTCATAATGTGCCTTAAAGTCAGGTAGTGTGAGACCTCACACTGCATTTTTCTTTGTCAAGACATTTTTAGTTATTTGGGGCACCCTGCCCTTCCAAATAAATTTGGTTATTAGTCTTTCCATTTCTGCAAAGTAAGTTTTGGGGATTTTACTTGGTGTTGCACTGAATCTACAAATTAATTTAGGTAGAATTGACATCTTAACTATATTTAGTCTTCCAATCTATGAACGCAGTATGCCCTTCCATTTATTTAGGTCTTCAGTGATTTCTTTTAACAATTTCTTGTAGGTTTCTGTATATAGGTCTTTTGTATCCTTAGTTAAATTTATTCATAAATATTTAATTCTTTTGGTTGAAATTGTAAATGGATTATTTTCCTTGATTTCCTGTTAAAACAGCTCATTTCTAACATATAGAAATACTACAGATTTTTGAGTGTTGATCTTGGACCCTGCCACTTTGCTGTACTCTTTAATTAGCTCTAGTAGCTTTGCTCTGGATTTTTTTTCAGTTTTTTTTGACATAAATATTATATCATCTACAAACAGTGAGAGTTTTACTTCTTCCTTTCCAATTTGGATGCTGTGTATTGCTTTTTCTTGTCTAATTGCTCTAGGTAGAACTTTCAACACAAGTTGAGTAACAGTGGTGACAGTGGACACCCTTGACTTCTTTCTGATCTTAGAGGGAAAGCTTTCAGTCTTTTCCCATTGAGGATGATGTTAGTTGTGGGTTTTTCATATATCCCCTTCGGCATGTTGAGGAAGCTTCCTTCTATTCCTATCCTTTGAAGTGTTTTCATCAAGAAAGGATGTTGAATTTTGTCACATGCCTTTTTGCATCAATGAAGATGATTATGTGATTTTACTACTTTGATTTATTGATATGGTGTATTACATTAATTGATTTTCTTATGTTGAACCACACTTGCACACCTGGAATAAATCCCACATGGTCATGGTGTATAATTCTTTTAATGTGCTGCTGGATTTGATTTGCAAGAATTTTGTTGAGAGTTTTTTGATCCCATATTCATTAGAGAGATTAGTCTGGAATTTTCTGTTTGTATAATATCTTTGTCTTCTTTTGATTTGAAGGTGATGTTGGCTTCATAGAATGAGCTAGGTAGACTTCTCTACTCTTCATTTTTTTTTTAGGAATTTGAGCAGTATTGGTACTAATTTTTCTTCAATGTTTGGTATAATTCACATGTGAAGCCATCTGGTCCTTGACTTTTCTTTTTTCAGAGTTTCTTGATGACTGATTCAATCTCTTCACTTGTGGTTGGTTTGTTGACTATTTCTTCTCAAATCAATATTGGTTGTTCATGTCTTTTTAGGAGGTTGTGCATTTCATCTATGTTCTCTAGTTTATTACCACAAAATAGCTCATAGTATCCTCTCATTATCTCCTTTATTTCTGCAGAGTCAGTGGTAATGTCTCCTCTTCCTTTTCTGATTTTATTTGCATCCTCTTTCTTTTTTTTGTCAACCTGGTAAGTGTCCATAATTTTATTGATTTTCTCAAAAAACCGACTTCTAATTTTGTTAATTATTTTCATGTTCTCACTTTCATTTATTTCTGCTCTAATCTTTCTTTCTTTCTTTTTTCTTTCTTCGAGGTTTGTTTGCTGTTCTTTCTCTAATTCCTCCAAGTGAACAATTAATTCTCAATTTTTTCCTTTTTTTTCTTTTTTGACATAAGCATTTAAGGCAATAAATTTCCCTCTTATCACTGACCTGGCTGAACCCCATAAAATTTTATATGTTGTGTTTTCATTTTTATTTGCCTTGAGATATTTACTGATTTCTCTTGTAATTTCTTCCTTGACACACTGGTTGTTTAAGAGTGTATTCTTTAGTCTCCATATATTTGTGAAGTTACTGGCCCTCTCTCTGCCTGTCATTGATTTTCAACTTCATTCCTTTATGATCTGAGAAAGTTTTTTTTTATGATTTCAGTCTTTTTAAATTTATTGAGACTTGTTTTGTGACCTAGCATATGGTCCATCCTTGAGAATAATCCTTGAGCACTTGAGGAAAAAATGTATCCTTCTGTTGTTGGGTGCAATGTTCCATAGATTTCTGTTAAGTCTAGTTTGTTTATTATATTATTCAAATTCTCTGTTTCTTTATTGATTCTCTGTCTAGATGTTCTACCATTGATGATAGCAGATGATTGAAGTCTCCAACTATTAAGGTAGAGGTTTCTGTTTCTCCTTTAGTGTTTTCAGTGTTTGCCTCATGCATTTTGGAGCACTCTGGCTCGATGCAGAAATATTCATGATTGTTATGTCTTCTTGTTGAATTGTTCCTTTTTCAATGTATCATGTCCTTTTCTGTCTCTTAATTTTTTGCATTTGAAGTCTAATTTGTAAGATATTAGTATAGCTTCTCTGTTCTTATCTGATTATTGTCTGCATGTAATCTCTTTTCCCAACCTTTCACTTTCAACCTATTTTTGTGTTTGCATGTAAAATAAGTCCCCTGTAGACAGCATATAGATGGGTACTATTTTTTAATTCATTCTGCCAGTCTAGGTCTTTTGATTGGGGAGTTTAATCCATTAACATTTAGTGTTATTACAGTAAATACAGTAATTTCTTCTACCATTTTGCCTTTAGGGTTTTATATGCCATATCTATTTTTTTCTCTTTTTACCTTTACTGATAAAGGTAAAAAGAGAAAATTCACTCTTCTCCACACCTCTCTCTCCTTTCTTTTCCAATTTGCCTCTAGTGCTCCCTTTAGCATTTCTTGCAGAGCCAGTCACCTGTCACAAATTCTGCCAGTGATTTCTCTTTTGTCTGAAAATATTTTAATTTTCCATTTATTTTTTAAGAATATTTTTGCCAGATATAGAATTCTTGGTTTGCAGTTTACCTCTTTTAGAATCTTAAATATATCATACTACTGCCTTCTCACTTATATGGTTTCTTCTGAGAAATCCACACATATTCTTATTGGGCTTCCTTGTATGTGATGGATTCCTTTTCTCTTGCTGCTTTCAAAATTTTCTCTTTCTCTTTGACATATGACAGTCTGATTAGTAAATGTCTTGGAGCATATCTATTTCGGTATTCTGATTGAAGTACCCTGCACTTCTTGGATCTTTAATTTCATGTTTTTCATAAGATATAGGAAATTTTCAAAGATAATTACGTCCATTTGTCTTTCCCCTTCTTTTCTCCTCTTGGGACACCCACAAAACACATTTTCATGCACTTCATGTTGTCATTCAATTCCCTGAGACCCTTCTCATATTTTCCATTCTTTTCCATCTATTTTCTTTTGTATGCTAGATTTCAGATATCCAGTCTTCCAGTTCACTAATCCTTTCTTCTGTCTTCAAATCTATCATTGTAGTTTTCCATTGTTTTTTTACATCTCTTCTGCTGTACCGTTCCTTCCCATAAATTCTGTGATTTTTTAAAGGCCTTCAATTTCTTATTTCTGTTTGCCCATTGACTTCTTTATATCCTCCCTCAATTTATTGATTTTATTTTTTATGAGATTTTCCATGTCCATTCAAGCATCCTGAATTAGTTGTTTCAACTTCTGTATCTCATTTGAATTGTTGATTTGTTCCTTTGACTGGGCCATATCTTCAATTTTCCTAGTGTGATTACCTTTTTGCTGGCATCTAGGCATTTGATTTACCCTTAGTTAGTTCATTGTGGAGATTGTTTTCACTCTTTTGCCTAGGGTTTTCTTGCTGGATGGCCTTGTTCTCTTCTTTTACACTCAATTTGGCTTATTCTAGACCTCTAGCATAGGTTTTGTTTAACAGTTCAGAATTTTTCAGTTCTTGATTTCTTGTTTCTTGCCCTGCATATATGGGGTCTTTTTTTTCCTTAGGAGGGTCTACTCCAATATATATAACCCAATCAGATTTTCCCAGACATGACTGGTGTCCTCTCAGGAGGAAAAAGTCACCTGCATCAGTTTTCCATGAGGGTGATAACCAGCAGATTGAACAATGTATACGAACATTGTATACCCTCCCTTTTTCCTATCCTGCCCAGTATGAGGTCCCTGCCTGTGGTTTCCTATCAGAATAAACTGATGCAGTGCCTTTAATTCAGTAGACTTTTCATGCTGGAGGCATGATTGGGACAGAGGAGAAGTTGTAGGCTGACTTTAATTGCTTCAGTTTTCCAGTCCCTGGGGTCTGAATTCTCTGAGGGAGGGAATTCACCTGTGCTTTGCCCCACCACTCTCTTGGGGAAGGCATAGCTACTAGAGAATTAGCTCCTTTTGCCTGACCAACCGCTTTGTCACTTAGACAAGCTTAATTATGCCCTTGCCTGGAGAATTGGAGCCTAAGAAGCCTTGCAGTTCTATCTAATGAGATGTTAAGTAGTAGAAAAAAAGCAAAAAAGAAAAAGTCCTTGTTAGGGCAGGACCCATATTCCTCAGGTTTGTTAATGAAGTGCTTGAATTGATACATTTCTTGGTTCTCTATGTATCTCTGGGCTCTATGTGTGCCCCCTTTTTTGGGGGTCCAGCCCTTTTCAAATATTTGTGCTATCTGATCCAAAAACCCACTGTTTTTTGTTTGTTTTTCCCTGTCAACCTTGCACCCTCTCTGCCAGGGCAAAAACTCCTAGAACCTTTAGCTCTTATTCCATGTTTATCTGAGTTCAGGGTCTATTTTCAGCAGTCAGAATTTGTTAATTAATTTCATAATTAGAGATTGGTTGATATAAGCCCCTGCTGCTAGTAAAGTCTCTTTACTTTCCCCTTTCAGAACCATGCTATTGTGCCTGTGTGGTATGGGCACTGGCCTCCATGGCTTGGTGGACTTACAGTTCTGTGTGGGGTCACAGTCTAGCATGGCCAGACTGCTGTACGCTTTGTGTCCATCCAGTCACTGATGTGGCCCCAGTAGTTGTTCTGTACTGTTCCTAGCTATTTACTAGCTGCTCTGGAGGATGAGTTAGATTCCACACCTTGCTAAGTATCATCTTAACTAATTCCCCTAAGTATTTTTATCTGGAACTGTTTTTGGAAGATGAACCGCATTACAGCAATTTTGTTCCTAGGAGTGAGCAAGAACACCCAGCCATTTCATTCACATGAATATGCCACCTAGAAATTCTTACTCCATGTATACCAGGAGACATGAAGGAATGTTCAATGCAATAGAATCCCAAATGGGAGCAGCCAAATAGTCATCAGTCAGGAGAATTGATTAAAAATGCAATATATCACACCAAAAAATAATTTACAGCTGTGAAAATGATTTAACTGTAGTAACATGCAAGAGTTTGGTGAATATCTGAAAGACAATATTGAGTAAAAAAAAGTAACACAGTAAACTGTGACATACCACTTTAACAATCAAAACTAACCAATATATGCTAAGTGGTGTGTACATATATGACATTAAAAATTAGTGCTTGGATGGTGCGATGGTGGCTCAGTGGCAGAATTCTTGCCTGCCATACCAGAGACCCAGATTTGATTCCTGGTGCCTGCCTATGCAAAAAAAAAAAAACAGTACTGAAGAATGGTAACCATAATTAAGATTGTCAATCTGGGAAAGGGAAGGAAGAGGTAGGTGATGGGCTAGAGGAGCAGCACAGCTAGATGAAATGATTCAATGTTGGAGTCAGAGGTATGCATTAATTATTGTGCATACAACTTAAATATATTCTTTAAGATCATCAAATATTACATGATGAAAACATTTAAACCACAGTCTAGTGTCATCACATAGTGGCTAAAATTTATCTTATGATTAATAGATGCTAAGCACTGTTTCAATTACCCAGATGAAGAATTGGTGAGGTTAGGTGGCTTGCCTAAGATGGTATTGCTGGGGGCAGAGGTGAATGCAAGAACCAGGAGACAAATCAAGTTTTCCTCACTCTTGGCTTGTGCTCTTTTCATGGTGTACAATGTCTCAATTTATGCTGCTCTGTATATATCTGTTTTATTTGCCTCATGTGCTGTCTTGAAACTTACATACCTAAGAAAAGTATGTTATAGTAACCCTAATCCTATCTCGGGGTGAGGAACATAATTGCAGGCTTAGATCACTTGATTAGGTTACTTCCATGGAAAGGTGACCCACCAAATTCTGTATAGGATCTTTTAATTAGATAGGCATATGACACCAACAATTCAAGGTGGGTCTTAGTTAGTTGCCTGGAGTTCTTAAAAGAGCTCACAGATGACACAGAGAGCAGAAATGAAGTCAAATGGTGGCTGTTTGGAGATGGAAAAAGAACCTGCTCCAGAGATGCCAGAAGGCCCACAGAAGCAGAGAGGGTCTTTTGAAACCAGAAGCCACTAGAGAAAGACAGATGTCACCATGTATTTTTCTTACTCACAGAGAAACCTTGGGAAAGACTGGCCTTTCTAGAGAGAAATATCCTCTTCTCAGTGCCTTAATTTGGACATTTTCTTGGCCTTTGAACTGTAAAATCTGTAACCTAATTAATTCCCTTTATAAAACCAATTTCTTTTATATTGCATTCCAGCAGTTCAGCAAACTAAGCATCTCTTTTCTCCAACTACAGTGTAAAATGAGGATTGCACCTAATTAGTTCTTCTGATCTTCTCTAAGTACCTAGAACATAAAATGTGTTCAATAAATGCTTATAGCCTGAATTCATAAGTGAAGGGCAGAATCTCAACAGTGATATACTCTGTCATTTAATGAAGATAATTATAAATTAGCCCATGAGCATCCAGAGATGCTTTAGAGCCAATGGCTTTATCTGAGTACCAGCTGTACCTGTTGAAGTTAGTATGTACCCACGAAAAACCGTGTTTTAATCCTGATCCAACTTCATGGGGGCAGTTGTTTCTTTAATCCTCATTCAATATTCTTAAGTATGTTGTTCCTTTATTGTTTCTAAGGGGATGTGACTCCTAGTTGTGGGTGGCAACTTTTGTTAGTTTGTTTACATGGAGATACATCCAGTCCAGGTGGTGTTGCTTACTGGAACTCTTTAAGAAGAAATCATTTTGGAAAAAGCTTTGAATCCAACTGAACCAATAGAGCTCAAATAGTCAGAGATCCCTGGAGATTCAGAAGGAGAGGTCCACAGGGAACCTCATGATATAAGGAGAGAAAGCTAGCAAACATCAACAAGTGCTTCCCAGCTGAGAGAGAAAACCCAAACTTCATTAGCCCCTTTTTTGGAGTTAAGGTATACTTTTCTTAATGTCTTAATTTGAACATTTTCAGTGACTTAGAAATATGAACTTGCAATTTAATACATTCCTTTTTAAAAAGTTGTTCCATTTCTGGTATATTGCGTTCTAGAGGCTTATAAACAAAAGCAGCAGCCAATCATTTGCTTCTAGAAAAGTGATGCTTGGCTCACAAGGAAGCAACAGAATATTGGGTAGATATCAGTCACGGGAAATAATGGCTATCATTTCTGACTAAGTTCAAAATGGTGGACTTTTTGTCAAAAAAGAAAACCCGAGGGTCTCTCAAAACAGACATCATTTTCCCTCACTTACGTTGCTCAACAGGCCTTCTTAACTAGGAGTTAAAGGCATGGATTTATGACTGGGGTATGCTAGAAGGTACTGAGAACTATGGTTCCAAGAGCCCTTCAAGGAATGAACAAATTAGGAGTTGGGTGGAAGTGCTTGTTTTTAGTGTTCACTTGTTGAAGTCAGAGTGGGACAGTGCAAGAGGCTTCTGGAAACAGGGTAAGAGCAGAAACCACCCTCACCACTCCATAGTTGATTTAGGTGAAAAGGGAGACTATTTCTGGAGATCTGCTTTCTGATGCTGGGTCTAATGATCAGTCATGTCCTTGGAGTCCAGATGCCACACCTTGCTTGGCATTCTATTCCTTTGTCCATAAAATGAAGTTTGTCATTTCAACCTTCTAACTTCAGAAATTATTTTAAATATCAAATGAGGTGGCATGTACCAGCTCTTTGCAGATTGTATAGTACTCTTCAAATATAAAATTTCCCTGTCTATCAAAGACACTAAAGTTTTTCAGAAATGGTCACTTTTTAAAAAATTTATTTATTAATTAAAAAAATTAACAAACGAACTAAAACATTACCATGTGATCATTCCATTCCACATATATAATCAGTAATTCACAATATCATCACTTAGTTGTATATTCATCGTTTTTTAGAACATTTGCATCATTTCAGAAAAAGAAATAAAAAGACAACATAAAAAGAAATAAGATGAAAACAGAAAAAAGAGATTATACATACCATACCCCTTACCCCTCACTTTCATTGACCACTAGCATTTCAAACTAAATTTATTTTAACATTTGTTCACCCTATTACCTATTTTTATTCCATATATTCTACTCATCTGTTGACAAGGTAGATAAAATGAGAATCAGACACAAGGTTTTCACAATCACACAGTCATATTGTGAAAGATATATCATTATTCAATCATCATCAAGAAACATGGCTACTGGAATACAGCTCTGCATTTTCAGGCAGTTCCCTCCAGCCTCTCCATTACTTCTTGAATAACAAGGTGATATCTACTTAATGCATAAGCATAACCTCCAGGATAACCTCTAGACTCTGTTTGGAATCTCTCAGCCATTGCCATTTTGTCTCATTTCACTCTTCCCCCTTTTGGTCGAGAAGATTTTCTCAATCCCTTGATGCTGAGTCTCAGCTCATTCTAAGATTTCTGTCCCAGGTTGCCAGGAAGGTCCACACCCCTGGGAGTCATGTCCCACATAGACATGGGGAGGGTGGTGAGTTTGCTTGCTGTGTTGGCTGGAGAGAGAAGCCACATCTGAGCAACAAAAGAGGCTTTCTTGGGGGTGACGCTTAGACCTAATTTTAAGTAGACTTGACCCCTTTGTGGGGTTAAGTTTCATATGAACAAACCCCAAGACTGGGGTCTTAGCCTATAGCTTTGGTTGTCCACACTGCTTGTGAGAATATCAAGAATTCAACTTGGGGAAGTTGAATTTCTCCCCACTCTCACCATTCCCCAAAGGGGACTTTGCAAATACTTTTTCACTCACTGATCGAATCACTCTGGAATTCATCAGGGCATCACTCTGGACAAACTAACAAAATCTCATGTCCTACTCAAGATTCCAAGTACTTATTGTGTTCAATCAAGCTATCTACATAGATTATATTAGGAAATGCACTAGTCAAAATATAAATTTTCTATGAAATAAACATTTTTTGCTTTAGTCTCACACATAAGGTGAAATTTTGAAATATTAATTACCATCTATTTTCAGCATCCTACAGTAATGACATTCCTTTGTCCCTCCTCATGCACAAACATTTTTTAAAATTTGTACATTTAGTCACTATTATTATACACTCTAAGCATTCTTAGATTATACCATCTCAATCTTTAACGTCTATCTTTCTTTCTGATTTTATTTATGCCCCCAGCCCTACCCTTTCTATCATTCTTACATGCAGCTTCATTCTGTGTTTTAATATAATTGTATTACAGTTATGTAGTATTGTGCACAATCTGTATCCCTTCAGCTCCATTTACCCAATATCTTACCCTAAAAATGGTCACTTTTATCACTGACAATTACTGCATTATCCCACAGCAATGGATAGAAGCACCTGGATTTTTGAATGGCACCTTGGGTGCAACTTGCTTAAATCTACAACCTACAAGCTTGATAGTAGATGCTCAACTCTATTCCACCTACCAGAAATGCTTTGGCCCACCCTGGGCTGAGAAGCAAAATTCCAGCTTTATTTTTGTGTTTATGGGGAGAGAAACCATCCTTTGATTAAAATAACAACTCCTGAGCAAAGATCAGGGCCTCTGGGGAGAGTTTTCCAAAGGCTTGATTTCTTTCTGGTTGATTTATTTAGTCTTGCATTGACAACAATCCTAAAGATGCAGGTGTCTTTGAAAATTTTTTTCAATTATTTGAAGGTACAGAAGGTCAAATCCAGAGCAAAAAGGAGAAAAGTCACATAAAGAATGACATATTTTTTACTTAAAGATTCCAGTGAAGACTTTCCTTAAAGAAGAGAGTAACTGTAAGAGCAGCTGGGTGTGTGAATTCCCCCTCAAATCATGAACTACTATTCATACATATATAAGTCTATACAAAAAAGATGCACCTTGTCCTAAGGATTATAGAGAATATTATTGTGTAATGTAACCCTTTAAATATACACATACTGAACTTCTCACAGTGTAGTATCCAGAAAATGCAAATATATGATGATGACAATGATATTAGGGCAACAGAAAGCATTTTCTATTGAGCGATTCCTATGTGCAAGAAAATTCACCAGCATTTTATTTAAATACTAATAACACTTCCATGAGATAAATGTTGGTCTTATCTCCATTTTACAAATCAAGAAATTTACGTCCAAAAGGGGAAGAGAATTGCCCAAAGCCATACAACCCCACCTTCCTTCTTGAGACAATATACAAAAAGTATATTCAGCATCTAGCCCACACCACTCTAACATTTTAGTATTGAGGGATTTGTTTACATTGCTTGCTTTGCAGAAACCCTCCAAGGCACATAGGTAAATGCTCCAATCTGTGTCTGGCTGTTTCTTTAATTGAGTGCAGACTCATTAATAGAAAACAGAAATGCAACCATAGCATGGAAACACATAAAACGGAGTTCTGAAAAAAAGACCCAGTCCCACCTCCTCTCCCCAGCCCAAAGGAGAGCTATAAAAACACATTTGGGTGGATAATGACATATTTTTTACTTAAAGATTCCAGTGGAGACTTTCCTTAAAGAAGAGAGTAACTGTAAGAGCAGCTGGGTGTGTGAATTCCCCCTCAAATCACGAACTACTACTCATACATACATAAGTTTATACAAAAAAGACCCACCTTGTCCTAAGGATTATAGAGAATATTTAGTCTTGCATTGACAACAATCCTAAAGATGCAGGTGTCTTTGAAATTTTTTTTCAATTATTTGAAAGTACAGAAGGTCAAATCCCATCCCAAAGGCATATTCCCATCCCAAAGGCAGAGGCCCAACCTGCACCTCCCCTATTCTTGGCATTTGGAATGGACCTAGTAGGGTGAAGGGGAACCAAGGACCAAGCAGCCAAGGGTTCCCAGAGCTGGGGGCATGGTGTAAACACTAAGTTTTCACATGGATGGATGGATATGTGTGACTCACAGAACCTGGCTGAAGACTGGACGGGAACTCAGAAGCCAGCCCTGTATCTGAGAGTGAGGCTAGGACTGGGGATGCTGAGGGGGATAAGTGTGTCTCTTCCTTTTTGGCTAGGAGGGGGTAAAATGGGGCTGGGTTCTTTGTATCCTCTCTCCTTTGCCCCTGGACATTCATGGGCAGTGTTGATGACACTGAGAGACCCCCAGCTGGGGGTTGGCAGGACTAAGGGCTTGGAAAGAAGGGCTTGGAAAGATGGGCAGGAACGAGTTGCATGACTAGTGCATTTCCTAATATAACTTATGTAGATAGCTTGATTGAACACCATAAGTACTTGGAATCTTGAGTAGGACATGAGATTTTGTGAGTTTGTCCAGAGTGATGCCCTGATGAATTCCAGAGTGATTTGATCAGTGGGTGGAAAAGTATCTGCAAAGTCCCCTTCGGGGAATGGTGAGAATGGGGAGAAATTCAACTTCTCCAAGTTGAATTCTTGATATTCTCACAAGCAGTGTGGACAACCAAAGCTATAGGCTAATGTGTTTGACACATTCCAAAGCAATCAAGAGCCACCTCTGGTCTAGGTAGTTCTAGTTCTATTAGTTTGAAAGCTGTCAGAGTACAATGTGCCAGAAATAGAATGGCTTTTTAAAAGGAAGAATTTTTAAGTTGCAACTTTTCAGTTCTAAGGCCATGAAAATGTCCAAACTAAGGCATAACTATAAAAACGTTCAAATTAAATTCTGTGAAGATGGTAGAATAGGATAACTTGCATTCTCAATTTCTCCAAAAAATAACTATAGAAGGAATAAGAGGGCAACTAAGATGGTGATACTAGTGTTTTAGTGAACTGGGAGAGTCTTCTGCACCACATAAGGAGGCCCTGGTTGCAAAGGCTGAGGGACTCAGAAGCAGAGAACCAGAGACCATCTGGTTGCTGCAAATAGCCAGCCCTGAGCCATCAGGAGTGCACAGATAGAGAGATGGGGACTAGGAAGTAAGATAAGCTACATTAATTGAGCATGCTAACCACACTGGTGCAGCCTTGCAACCTGTGACTCACCCCACACCCCATGCACATAAACCCTATCACCTGCTCCCCTCCCCACACTCCAAGTGCCCCCAACCTACCAACCACTCCCATGCAAACCCACCCCATACCTCCACCCAATGCTTTCACATGCCTGCCCCAGGCCAACCCACCTCTCCTGAAAAAGTGCAGTCTTGACCCATGCCTCCTGAGTTCTACATCCCCATCCATGCCCCCTGCAGTCAATTGCCACCAACAAAGGCTGGGGGCACTAACCTCCATACCCAGGATATTCCTGCCCACTGCCAACACAGTTGTGCAACCCCACCCCTCACTCCTTGAGTTCTGAACACATGTCCATCAGTTTATGGCCCTCCCAGATCTGTACATGCACATGGACCCTAGTCATGCCTCCCAGCTCTGGAGAGCACTTATAGTCAGGCCACATCCACCCACAGACCACATAGGCACAACACTGACTCACTACCCTAAACTTTGTGCATGTGCAAAAAGGGCCATGAGCCCTAGACCAGCACACATCAGGTGCCCATGCTGCAGATCCATGCATAGTCACATCCTCCCCACCACTGGACACCCATGCTCACAGGCACCAGCATAGCATCCTCAATTCTTGCCTGTACCTGTGCTATAATGCATCACTGCACTGTTGTGCCCCACCCTTCATGATGCACCTGGCTGTACATCCATTCTGCAAATACAAGGCTTTAGACTACTGTAGGAGATCAATGTCCAAAGTAAGCCAATCAAGTTATTTACATGGGGCAATGACAGCAGAAGATCATTAAGCATATCATGATTAAGACAGATATAGCCCAGCCCAACAATCAAATTAAAACATCAGAAAAGACAAAGACATTGGAACAACTAATCAAAGATGTTTATTAACCTCTCCTAAATAAAATAAATGGAATGGCTAATGGCATAAAGGAGATCATGAAGACAATATAGGGCATAAAGAGGAATTTGAAAGAATAAATAGAAAAATAGCAGGTATCACAGAGATAAAAAATGCTGTAAACCAAATGAAAAACATACTAGAGACACACAACATCAGATTTGAAGAGGCAGAAGAAAAAAATCAGCCAACTTAGAAGACAATTCAACAATTGATTTTGAATACTCAAAACAGAAAATGGCTAAAAAGATGGAAATATTTGATTTGGATCTAAGGGAAATTATGGATGAAACAAAGCGCACAAATGTAACAATCATTGGTGTTTCAGAAGGAGAAAAGAAAGGTAAAGGTCTAGGATAATTAGCTGAGGATATAATGGGGGAGAACATACCAAACCTTAAAAACAACATAAATATACAAATCAAAGAGGCTCAACAAACTCCAAATAGAATAAATCCAAATAGGCCTCCTGAGAGACACATAATACTCAGATGTCAAATATTGAAGAGAAGCAAAAAATCCTGAAAGTAGCAAGAGAAAACCAGTCTACTACATACAAGAATAACCACATGAAGACTGAGTTCAGACTACTCAGTTGGCAATATGGAGGCAAGAAGGCAGGGGCAGGATATATTTAAGATCCTAAAAGAGAAAGACTTCCAGTCAAGAATTCTGTACCCAGCCAAATTGTCCTTCAAAATTGAGGGACAGATTAAAATTTTGACAGACGAACAAAACCTGAAAGAATTTGTCACCAAGAGACCAGCCCTAGAAGAATTCTAAAAGGAGTATTGCCTCTTGAAAAGAAAAAAGGAACAGGAGAGGGAGGTCTGGAGGAGGGCACAGAATTTAAGAATACTAGTAAGGGTAACTCAAAGGATCAAAAAAGATAGCATGGGGCCACGGTGGCTCAGCAGGCAAGAATGCTTGCCTGCCATGCCAGAGGACCCGGGTTCAATTCCCAGTGCCTGCCCATGTATAAAAAAATAAATAAAATAAAATAAAATCTTTAAAAAAAAAATAGCATGGTGGATTCAGGAAACACTTTTTCAGTAATAGCTTTGAATGTTGATGGACTAAAGGACCAATTAAAAGATACAGATTGGCAGAATGGATTAAGAAATATAATCCAGCCATATGCTGTTTAAAAGAGACTAATGATAGACCTATGGATACAAATAGATTGAAAGTGAAAGGTTGGAAAAAGATGTTCCACATAAATTGTAGCCAAAAAAAAAAAAGGCAGAGGTAGCTATAACAAAATCTAGAAAATAGATTTTAAATGTAAAGAGACAAAAAGGATGCTATATATTAATAAAAGAAACAATTCACCAAGAAGAAATAACAATAACAAATGTTGAAATTCCCAATCAAGGATCTCTGAAGTATGTGACACAGACATTGGCAAAACTGAAAGGAGCAAAGAACGTTTCAACAATAGTAATAGGAGTCTTCAATACACCACTGTCCTGTATAGATGGAACAACCAGAAAGAATGTCAACAAGGAAACAGAGAAGTTAAACAACTTCATAAATGAACTAGACCTAACAGACATATTTAAGTCATTACACCCCAAAAGACCAGGATACACATTCTTCTCTAGTTCTCATGGAACATTCTCCAGGGTAGACTATATTCTGGGACACAAAACAGGTCTTTATAAATTTATTAACATTGAAATTATTCAAAGCACTTTCTCTGATAACAATGGAATGAGGCAGGATATCAATAACCACCAAAGAATGAGGACATTCACAAATATATGGAGATTAAATAACACACTCTTAAACAAACAAGCAGTGGATCAAAAAAGAACTTGATAGAGAAATCAGTAGCTATCTAGAGATTAATGAAAATGACTATACAACATAACAGGATTTATGGGATGTGGCAAAGGCTGTTCTGAGAGGGAAATTTATTGCCCCAAATGCTTACATTAAAAACAAGAAAGAGCAAAACTGAAGACTTAACAGCTCACTTGGAATAAATTGAGAAAGAACAGCAAACTAACACCAAATCAAATAGAAGAAGAGGAATAGAAAAGATTAAAGCAGAGTTAAATGAATTGCAGAAAAATGAACAATAGAAAGAGTCAATAAAACCAAAGATTGGTTCTTTGAGAAAATCAGTAAAATTGATGGATCACTAGCAAGACTGACAAAGAAAAGAAAAGACAGAGGATGCAAATAAACAAAATCAGGAATGAAAAAGTGTGCATTACCACAGACCCTGAAGAAATAAAAGGAATCACAAGAGGATACTATGAACAACTCTATGCAAACAAACTAGACAACTTAGGTGAAATGGACAAATTCCTGGAAACACACAAACACAATACACTGATTCAGGAAGAAATAGAAGATTTCAACAAACCAATCACAAGTAAAGTAAAATAAAAATTCCAACAACCTACTTTGAAGACTTGGAAAGCTAGTTACCAAATTCATATGGAAGGAAAAGAAACTCCACGTAGCTAAAAGCATCCTAAAAAAAGAAGAACACAGTGGGAGGATTGACACTTTCTAACTTAAAATTTATTATAAAACCACAGTGAACAAAACAACATGATACTAGCACAAAGATAAAAGTATTGTCAATAAAAGTAATAATGCAGAAATAGACCACCAAATCTATGGTCAGCTGATTTTTCAAACTTTTTTCTTGTTTAATATAACATATATACAAAGAAAAGAAATAAAAAAGCAATCATTTTCAAAGCATGCTTCAACAAGTAGTTACAGGAAGGATTCCAGAATTTGTCATGGACTACCATATGAGCCTCCTAGATTTTTCCTTCTTCCTACTCCAAAATATAGGGGGCTAGAAGGCTTAAATATTTTTTTATACCACAATTAACTTTTCTCTTTCCTTTTTGTGAAAAATAACACATGTACAAAAAAGAAATAAATTACAAAGCACAACACCACAATTAGTTGTAGAATAGATTTCAGAGTTTAACATGGGTTACAATTCCACAGTTTTAGGTTTTTACTTCTAGCTTTTCTAAGATACTGCAGACTAAAAGAGATATCCATTTAATGATTCAGCAATTATATTAATTTGTTAAATCCTATCTTCTCTGTAGAACTCCACCATCACCTTTGATTTTTCTATCCCTGTCTTTAGGGTTGCTTGGACTATGACCATTTTCACTTTTTCATGTTGAAAGGGTCTGCCACTAATGTAGGGTAGGGATATGGAACTATCTGATGTTCTGGAGAGGCTGGGCACTCTAGGTTTCAGGCCTTATCTGGTCCAGGGACTCATCTGGAGGTTGTGGGTTTCTAGAAAGCTACAGTAGTGTATGGAACCCTTGTGGAATCTTATATGTTGCTCCAGGTGTTCTTTAGGATTGGCTGGAATGGTGGCTGGGGTTTGGCAGGTTAGGATAAGTAGCAATATCTAACTGAATCTTGCATAAGAATGACCTACAGAGTAGCATCTCAACTCTATTTAAATTCTCTTTGCCACTGATACTTTACTAGTTACACTTCTTTTCCCCCTTTTGGTCAGGATGGAGTTATTGATCCCTGGAAGTCATCTCTCACATCACCCAGGAAGCTTTCACACCTGGATGTCATGTCCCATGTAGGGGGGTGGGCAATGATTTCATTTGCAGAGTTGGGCTTAGAGAGAGTGAGACTACATATAAGCAACAAAAGAGGCCCTCCAGAAGTAACTGTTAGGCATAGCTTAGGTAAGCTAAGCTTCTTCACTACCTACATATGCTTCACGAGAGTAATTCTCAAGATCAAGTGATTTGGGTGTCCCTAAAGTTTGACACAGTATGAGGGGATTTCCTAATAGTAATGTTTAATAGTTGCATATTTTTTCTCCCATCCTTCAAGGGGCTTTGCCAATATATTTGATTATCTGCTTGATATACTCTAGGTTGCATGCAGGCATTACATTAAGCTAAACAGGATTAAAGGGACTCTTTCTTATTCTGGGTTCTCTGTATTTCAGTTGTTCAAATGAGCTATACAGATAGGTTGTTAGATTATATGCTACAGAAAATTTCGACTCCAAACCAAATAAACCTTTCTTCCTTTGATCTCAAAGAAATACAGACATTGAATATAGACATTGTTTTCCTTAATACTGTGTTCAGGATTGCTTTAACCCCAACCTGATTGGCTTCATTCTTATTTCTAAATATCAGAATGTATATATGTATGTATGTATGTATATAACAGCCTCTCAAAATCCAGAAATAATAATTACCACTTTGTACAAAATATGTATGCTATAAAACTTACAATCTGGCCCCTGTCGTCTTGTAAGCATTTTCTAAATGAGACCATACAATTGCTGTTCTTTTGTTTCTGCCTTATTTTACCTCACCAAATGTCCCACACGTTCATTCACATCATTGCTTGCTTCACGATTGCCTTCCTTTTTTGTAGCAGCACAACATTCATTTATAAGTACACAGCGTGGTTCACGAATCTTCTTCTCAGTCAGTGTATCCTTCAGCCACCTGCATTTATCAGGCATCATGTATAGTGCCCAAAGTCCATAGCCCATCAACACTCTCTATTTTAGATAATTACATTGTTCCCAAGAGAAAGAAAACAAAAAAACACACACTTGCCAAATAAGAAATCTAAATGTTCTCTTAACTCTTGTCCCTCCCCCTATTATTTACCTCTGTTGTTGCTGTGGTAGTCCTGATGTTTTCCTTTTAAACATAGCTCAGAGCATGCAATAGCAGTTTTCCCCCTGTATACTGGACTTAAACACTCTTTGTACATGAATGATATCTTTGAAGTAGTTCTTGCAAGTACAAATTTATATTTCTAGTATTAATCGTGGGACACATAGGTCTATATAATCCCTTTCAATCTTGTTCATCTTCAATATGATAATATTAGTTATAAACCCACTATAGAACTACCTTCACTTCCATCTATTCCTTTACATTGGAATTCAATCTCGTTAGCTAGCCATTCACCCATCTCTAACTTCTATGTATTTCTAAGTCCCTTATGTTATGTATTATAAGCCTCTGATTTTACTTTTACCATGGTCATAGAAGTGGAATCATAGTGTCTATCCATTTTGGGTCTGGCTTATTTCATTCAACATTATGTCCTCAAGACTCATCCATCTTATCATGCGCTTCAGGTTGTCATTTCAAATTACTACTGCATAATATTCCATGGTATGTGTATACCACATTTTGTTAATCCACTCATCTATTGATGGGCATTTGGATGCCATCAAAAGATTCCATCTTTTGATGATTGTGAATAATGCTGCTTTAACATCAGTGTGCAATTGCCTGTTTGTGCCATTGCTTTCAGCTTTTATGGGTATATACAAACTAATATTATTGCTGGGTCAATATTTAGTTTCCTAAAGAACCACCAGTCTTCCATAGTGTCTCCACTATTACACATTCCCACAAGAAGTTCATAAGTGTCTCAGTTTCTCCACATCCTTTTCCAACATTTATGGTTTCCTGTTTGTTTAATAGCTGCCATTCTTGTAGGTATGAGGTGGTATCTCATTGTAGTCTTGATCTGTATTTCCTATAGCCAGTGAAAATGAACTTCTCTTCATGTGCTTTTGAGCCATCTGAATTTGCTCTTCAGAAAAATGCCTATTCATATCTTTAACCCATTTTATAATTGGGTAGTTTATTCATTTGTTGTTGAGTTGTTTGATTTCTTTGTGTGTGCAAGATATCAAACTTTCATCTGGCATGTGATTTTCAAATATTTTCTCCCTTTGAGTTGGCTGCCTCTTCACCTTTCACATAAAAGTCTTTTGAGGTGCAGAAGCATTTGATTTTGAGGAGTTCCCATATATCTGTTTTCTTTTGTTGCTTGTGATTTGGTTGTAATGTTTAGGAAGCTAAACTATTACTATTCTTGAAGATGTTTCCCCAAATTTTCTCCTAGAAACCTTATGGTACTAGTCCTTATATTTAGGTGTTTGATCCAGTTTCAAGTAACATTTATATAGGGTATAAGATAGGAGTCATCTTTCATTCTTTTTGACCATTGATATTCAGTTCTTTCATGCCCATTTATTAAAAAGACGACTTTGTCCCCACAACAAAACTACTACAGCTAATAAATGAGTACAGCAAAGTAGCAGGTTACAAGATCAACATTAAAAAATCTGTAGCATTTCTATACACGAGCAATGAACAAGCTGAGGGGGAAATCAAGAAATGAATTCCATTTACAATTGCAACTAAAAGAATAAAATACTTAGGAATAAATTTAACTAAAGAGACAAAAAACCTTTACAAAGAAAACTACAAAAAACTGTTAAAAGAAATCACAGAAGACCTAAATAGATGGAAGGGCATACTGTGTTGATGGATTGGAAGACTAAATATAGTTAAGATGTCAATCCTACCTAAATTGATTTACAGATTCAATGCAATACCAATCAAAATCCCAACAACTTATTTTTCAGAAATAGAAAAACCAATAAGCAAATTTATCTGGAAGGGCAGGGTGCCCCAAATTGCTAAAAGTATCTTGAGGAAAAAAAAACAAAGTGGAGGTCTCATGCTGCCAGACTTTAAGGCATATTATGAAGCCATAGTGGTCAAAACAGCATGGTATTGGCATAAAGATAGATATATCGACCAATGGAATCGAATAGAGTGCTCAGATATAGAACCTCTCATCTATGGACATTTGATCTTTGATAAGGCAGTCAAGCCAACTCGCCTGGGACAGAACAGTCTCTTCAATAAATGGTGCCTAGAGAACTGGACATCCATATGCAAAAGAATGAAAGAAGACCCATATCTCACACCCTATACAAAAGTTAACTCAAAATGGATCAAAGATCTAAACATTAGGTCTAAGACCATAAAACAGATAGAGGAAAATGTTGGGAGATATCTTATGGATCTTACAACTGGAGGCGGTTTTATGGACCTTAAACCTAAAGCAAGAGCACTGAAGAAGGAAATAAATGGGAGCTCCTCAAAATTAAACACTTTTGAGCATCAAAGAACTTCATCAAGAAAGTAGAAAGACAGCCTACACAACGGGAGACAATATTTGGAAACGACATATCGGATAAAGGTCTAGTATCCAGAATTTATAATGAGATTGTTCAACTCAACAACAAAAAGACAGCCAACCCAATTACAAAATGGGAAAAAGACTTGAACAGACACCTCTCAGAAGAGGAAATACAAATGGCCAAAAGGCACATGAAGAGATGCTCAATGTCCCTGGCCATTAGAGAAATGCAAATCAAAACCACAATGAGATATCATCTCACACCCACCAGAATGGCCATTATCAACAAAACAGAAAATGACAAGTGCTGGAGAGGATGCGGAGAAAGAGGCACACTTATCCACTGTTGGTGAGAATGTCAAATGGTGCAACCACTGTGGAAGGCAGTTTGGCGGTTCCTCAAAAAGCTGAATATAGAATTGCCATACGACCCAGCAATACCATTGCTGGGTATCTACTCAAAGGACTTAAGGGCAAAGACCCAAACGGACATTTGCACACCAATGTTTATAGCAGCATTATTTACAATTGCAAAGAGATGGAAACAGCCAAAATGTCCATCAACAGAAGAGTGGCTAAACAAACTGTGGTATATACATACGATGGAATATTATGCAGCTTTAAGACAGGATAAACTTATGAACCATGTAATAACATGGATGGACCTAGAGAACATTATGCTGAGTGAGTCTAGCCAAAAACTAAAGGACAAATACTGTATGGTCCCACTGATGTGAACCGACATTCGAAAATAAACTTGGAATATGTCATTGGTAACAGAGACCAGCAGGAGTTAGAAACAGGGTAAGGTAATGGGTAATTGGAGCTGAAGGGATACAGACTGTGCAACAGGACTAGATACAAAAACTCAAAAATGGACAGCACAATAATACCTAATTGTAATGTAATTATGTTAAAACACTGAATGAAGCTGTATCTGAGCTATAGTTTTTTGTTTGTTTGTTTGTTTGTTTGTCTTTTGTTTTTTCTTTTTCCTTTTTTATACATATTTTTTTATTTTTTATTATTATTATTTTTTTTCTCTATATTAACATTCTATATCTTTTTCTGTTGTTTTGCTAGTTCTTTTCCTAAATCAATGCAAATGTACTAAGAAATGATGATCATACATCTATGTGATGATATTAAGAATTACTGATTGCATATGTAGAATGGAATGATTTCTAAATGTTGTGTTAATTTCTTTTTTTTTTAATTAATAAAAAAAATTCAGTCCCAATTCAGAAGATTTGGGGGTCTCCACAGAAAGGGAGAAGTGTCCCTCTCCAAGCCCTTGGGTGGGACAGGATATCTAACCCAAGATTAAGAAGGAGTGGGCTTATTGTCAAGGTACTCAAGGAGGATTCAGCTGCTACTCAAAAGGAAGAGGGTGGGTTTCTTACCCAAGCCTTCCCAGGGAGTCTGACAACATTCAAATTAATGGAGAAAGTGGAACCTAGGCTCTATTGTTTGCAAAAAAACAGTATTACTGTCCAAGTACAAGAAAAGGATGGGGTTGTCACTCAACCAAGGCCTGAGAGCAAAGAACTGATCCTTAGATGACTCTCAGACCTTGAACTCTCATGGGTTTGCCTTGTGGGATTTCAAACTTCCATGGACCCTTCATCCTTTTCTCCTTCAAATTTCTCTTCTCTAGAATAGGAATGCCTATCCTGTGTCTCTTCCACTATGGTAATATAGAAGCAAACAACTTTTTTCTAGGTTTTGCAAGTCCACAGTCTAGAGGGTATTTATGCCCTAGGGTGAATAAGCACAATTAACTTTGATCAGACTTTGGACTTAGAGTTGTTACTGAAAAAACGTAAGGACTTTGGGATATATATATTTGGGTGAGTACATTTCTCACATGGAAAGAACATGGTATTTAGGTACCTGAAGGATGGCTCCAGTAGATATAGTCTGGTGCCGCAATTATGAAACGTTCTTACTCTTAATTTGCATTCCCATGACTGCAAACTCTGTTGTACATAGGATTGTTTGAGTATATCTTTTCTTTTAAGGTGTAGCTATAAGGCAAATAGCTTCTCTTGTGCAAAACTTACTTCGCCAGTTCTTTCTCCCTGTATGCTTGTTTTCTGGGGCAAGTGTAGAAAGTTTTCCAAGGACTGTGGACAAATATCAAGAACAAGGGTATTATTACTTAACCAGAAGACACCTGGTACATATGACCTATACTGCTGTTCAAAATTCTGCCCTGTGACTCTGTGGAATGGAATTATGTTATACAAAGCCCTCAGTTACATGTCTTAAAAGTTCCCATAAGCATTCATTAGTATGATAAATAAATCTGCATTCTTTCAGTTTGACTTTGTACCTCCTTTACTCTCCTTTATGAACCCCATGTAACTTGCATGTTGTGGAGTCTTGCTTTGGATCAAGCTGTGATCTTGGGCCTCATCTCCTGTATGTAAGCTTACCTAAATATGCATGCTTCCTTAAATAAACATTTATATGATTTGCCTCTGCCTTTATGAGGTGTTCCTTGCATTCCTGAGCAAGTGCAGTAACCCTGGAAGAGGAGACGAAATTGATCAGCTGATAGTGTTATGTTTCAGTTATATAGAAACATTATTGTGTTTCCTGATGGAAGTACTCTTCTTTTGAAGGACTCTAATCCATCAGCACTTCAATTTTCAGGACAAGAAAAAAATATATGGTCAGTGGATAATACGAATTATAGTGATTGGTGCCACTCCCATTTCCACCCTGTGATTTCTAGCCCCATGAATTCTTGTTATGGAAGAAACAGCATCATAGAGTTCACTCTGATGTAGAACACATAAAGCATTCTGTGGAATATTTACCCAGCCCAGCAAGGCATTGACACTTTGCTGACATTGTGATAGAGACTTCCAAAAGCCATTCCATTTATAGGTTCTATGAATGCAGCTGCTTCAGGATCATGGGAGGTACACTAAAGTCAATGAATCCCATGAACAAGGGCCAGCTTGCCACCTCCATTTGCTTGAGCAGAAGCAATACTTCTAGAATACTATGATGATGAGTAAGGCATTCTACAGCCCCAAAGATAGTAATTTTGACAGAAGCTGGTGTGTAGAGAGTGCAAATTTGTATGTAGAGTTAGTATCTTTTGCAGTAAATTCAAAATGCAGCCCCTAATGATAAAATTGGTCAAATGTAATCAACCTGTCACCAGGCACTAGAGTGATCACCTTGGGGGATGCACATTTCAGGAACTGTGTGTTTGTCTCTACTGTTAACAGATTGGGCAGTCAGAAGTGGTTGTAGTCAGGTCAGGGTTGGTGAGTGGAAGTCCCTGTTGCTGAGTCCATGCAAAAGCTCCACCACTATGTAAATGTCCTCTTTGCCTAAGAGCCTATTGGCAAAAGATAATACTTGCTGGAAAAAGAGGCTGATTGCTCTTCAAAGAACTGGTCACCCTATCTACCTGATTATAAAATCTTCCTTGGCAAAAGACAAAATTTATTAGCATTCATGTGGTAAATGAATATGTTCATGTTTTTCATCCATTCAGAAAGCTATAGCCACATACATCTTTCCCAGACCATTTAGTCACCAATTTTTGAATCATGTTCCTCCCAATCTTGGACCATCCAACAAAATCATTGTATCCTTCCCATGAAGCTGTATATAAATGCACTCTAGCAACTTTTCCTTCTAAGCAAAATGGAAAACTAGGTATACAGTTTGAAGATTTGCTGTTTTAGAGGATTTCCCTTCATCATTGTTCTTCTGGAATGCTCCAGGAAGGGGCTGTCATCCTGCAGCTGTCAATTTTTGAGTATTATCTGTATATTGTGCAAAACCATCTTTAAACAAGTCCTAAATTTTCATGTTAGGAACTCCACAAAGCCATATCTTGGGCTCAGAGAGAAAATGTAAGGTGGTAGAAGTGGCATCCAAGGGCTTTTGAACCACTTTTTCAAGTAAGTTGCTTGTGACTTTAGGACCTGCTAAAGCCTGATCTCCTAAAATCTACGTCCTTTTCATAATGAAGTAAAACAATACATTCTCAACTTCATCCCTTGGTGGTCAGGGAATACCTATTTCATAATGGGCCACTCATGGCTCATAGAAATTAGTAGTCCCAAGGTTAAGCATTGTCTCTATTAAATTTCCAGTAGCAGGCAAAAATCTCAAAAAGAGAGAAATCATATGCAGATTATGCAAGCTTTGCTCCAAAATCTCATGTGCCTGTGCTATATTTCTCATACAGAGTTTGACAAAGGCTCCAAATAGCATCTCTATTTGCGCTAAACTTCAAGCAACATTTGATATGCTGGATTATCATGGCCTAAGTGGTAAAAAAGATTGCCCAGCAGTCTGAATTTAGAGAAAAGTCTCCTCATTCCAGTACACACTAAAGAATAGCAACATTTAAGTTAATTGGTAAATGGGCCAATGTAGCATGCACAAATGAGAAATATTAGGTTTCAAAATATTTAGAGGCTAAAAAAGTCATCCTTCATCTTTTTTTAATACAGGAGAGGCAGATGCACCAGCTTATCCTTCATATTAAATGAGATATCTTGACATTGCCTTATGACCTGAGTGCCTAGAAATTTCACTGAGGTGGAAATTCCCTATATTTTTTATTTTATTAATTACACATCCACTATTAGGCAAATATCTTTCCGTTAAGTCTAGAAGAGTTGCTACTTCTGGCTCACTAGGTCTAAAGAGCATAATTTCTGCAATTTAAAAGGTCAGTATGATGTCTTCTGGAAGGGTAATTTGAGCAACTTAACTGCAGACTAGATTGCAACATAGGAATCATAACTGATGCTGGTCTTTTTACATACTATGGTAAACAGAGCTGCAAATCAAACAATTGCCTTAATTTTATTGATGGAAGTTAAAGGAATAGCAATTTTAGTAAATTTAATTTACTAGTCAGCTAACTTATCTTGAAGTCATTGTATTTTATTATTACTTTTATAATTTTATTGTCTTTAAAGATGTGCCTTCATAAGAAGAATTTGAATAGGTGAGAATAATATTTGTATTGTTTTGATGTAACAATTATTTCAGAATTTTTCATGTCACAATGGGATTGTATATAGGATTAAGTTGCTTAGAATGTGAAGACAGAAATCTGAGCTTGAATCTTGTCTCTTCTCATAAATAATGACTTTGATGAGATTTTATGTCTAGCTTGGCATGACTTTTCACATTAAAGCATCACTAAATTATTTAGTTTACCAAATGATACATAGACTATATAAAGAGAATTCCTAATGCTCAGTAACAACTTGATAATATGTGGTAATTCCTATACAGCTTCCTTCTTCTCAAGATTAATATTTATGTAGCTGTTCTCATGCACATATATTATCTTATATTGTTTAGACTATAAGAGAACTGAGGAAATAGTTTTATTTAGCATTTTTCAAGGTACTGATTGTTTAATTTCTATATACCTCTTTAAGTGAAATATGCTAAACTTAATAACAAGAGCAATAATCTTGAATATTAGTTAACAGGAATATTTGCTTGCAGATCAGGTTACATGAAATGGCTAAAAGCTATACATATCCTTTACCAAGTTTCTATTTTGTTGCAGTGTTGTAAAGATTTTCTGTAGTGTGAGGTGGTTTGCTACAAAATATACCTTCATTTGAAAATTAACTAATTACTCTATAAAGATTATCTCCTGAAATTTATAAGCCAAGGGTAAAGTAGAATATAAATAAAGTATACTTTTGTTTCATTGACCTCTCCTTAAGCAGAATGTGGTAACAGAGTTCAACCATTTTGTTCTTTTATGGTATAGGATATTCTCAATAGAATGACACTTAATAGATATTTGGTGTTCTATAACAAAAATATGCATAATTTAAAAATAATAATTTACTTCTTGTTTATGCCAAATTGTTACTGCTATAATGAGAAACATTGATTTTATAACTCTTTATTTATTTTGGATACATAAAATGTGAATGTGATATTGCACATTTACGTTGTCTTCTCATATGTTTTAATTTGCTAGGCTGCTTAAACCAATACCATGAAATGATTTGGCTTAAACAATGGGACCTTGCTAGCTTAAATGTCCAAATTAAGGCATCATCAATTTGATATTTTCTCCTCAGGACTGTGGGATTCTTGGGCTGAGACCACAACTCTTAGTCCTTAGCTTGTCACATGGCAAAGTTCATGGTGGCACCACCTGGGTCTTTACCTTCCTTTCTGGGTTCCTTTGATTACAGCTTCTTCCTGTTCTATTTGTGGATTTCTCTCTATCTGAATTTCATTCTGTTCATAATGGCTTCAGTAATAGGAATAAAGACTTCCTAATTGAGGTGAGGGGCACCTTAATTGACATAGCCTCATATAGAGTTCCTACTTACTACAGGTTCATGTACACAGGAATAGAGAAATGCTAAGAACATGTTTTTCTGGTGTATATACAGCTTCAACCCACCACACTCTATTCTCTATTCAGAGTTCTCTAGGGAAATTAAAATATCAGGAACATATACGATTATGAGATTTTATATGAGTAGAGTCACAGGACTGTGGGAATGGACAAACTAGAAACTCCAATAAAGGTTTTCTATGAATTTCCAAGAAGCTTACTGCATGAAGTAGAGATGGAAATTCTCTCTTCTGACTGCTGAAATTATAAATTTCTCCTTATAAAGCCAACAACTAATTGGATGAGACTTCTCTCATTGTTGAAGGCAAACTCCTCAGATGTTTATAAGTGTAATCAACATCAGAGGCACTCAACTTACTGATGATTTAAGTCCATGAAATATCCTCACAGTTACAAGCAGGGTCAGTGATTTTGTAGCCAAATAACTCAAAACCATAATTTGGTCAAGGTGACACTTAACCTTAATTATCTCAACATATAATCAAGAATTTCATTTAATTCAAGTATATCAATGCATTTCGGAACTAAGCATTCTGCATCGTGTTCATGAAGTTGATAGGATATGACTGAACATTTTGGTCAATATTTGTTAGTTTGTGGTTTGGCATGATGAAGTTTAAAAGCTCATGCTGCCATTAGGTGCTAAATCTGTTATTTTAATGCAGGTTTTATCGAGGTTAATTATTCTCCAGAATTGTTTTTCTTGTCTCAAACATGCCAGTGAAGAGGTTAGCCTTATATTGATGCTGAAATGACTGTGGTGTGTGTTCATCTTTCAAACACCCTTTTTCTTAGAAACTTCAAGTTTCATCCTGATGTGTTTTTCTTCACTGTATTAAGTAATAAGGTCAAATTGTTGAATCACAGGTGTTCCTAGTAGTCTTTGCCTTAATATCATTGACAATTGCTAGCTTAAAAGTTCTGGTCAAGAGGAAAAACAACATGCACAGAAGCATTAGAAATTTCATCAAGGATATGGATAGTTTATAGTATACAATGAAAGGCTAGAGTAAATTTTTAAAAAACAAACAGAAACACAATATCATAACAACTAATTCTTTCAATACTTTTATCAGTAGAGTCAGTACAGCTGAGGAAAATTAGTGAGTTAGGACATAAACAAATAGGAATTAACAAGACAGTAAGAATGTTAAAGAAAAACAGAGTGGGAAAAAATATCCAAGAGCTCTGAGAAAATATCAATCAATTTAATATACATGTAGTCAGAGTTCTACAAGAAAAGTAAGGAATTAAGCAGACAAAATATATAAGGAGACAATAGCATAATGTTCAAGACTTTTCTAAAAATAAGGAAAAACTTTGAACTCTAGGACTACAAAACTCTGTAATCCCCCAGGTAGGATGAATAGAGGAAGCAAATGAACTGACCATAAAACACATTGAGATTCATCAGATTCACTCTTGAAATACAAAGATAAATATAAAGTTATGAAAGCATTCACAGGAAAATATCACATAAAGAAAAAACATAATTTTTAAAGAAATCATAAAGAAAAAACATAATTATTATGAGACACAATAAATCATGATAAATGTAATAAAATAATAGAAAAATATATTTAAAATACTGAAAGTTAAAAACATTCCAGAATAGAATACCCACTGAAAATAACTTTCAAATATAACGACAAAATACTTTTTAACACTCATGCACATTAATTATTTGAATAAATTATTTAACAGTGAAGAACTAGTGAAAATTCAGAAATTTTACTCTTTAGACAAGGTTGAAAATCATTTTAGTCATTCAGAAATCATGTAAGAAATTAAACAACTATAATTTTACAAAGAAAACCTTAACTTTTCTTAATTAAAATTTTCAAACAAATGATCCAAGAATTTAAGTGAATGATTTATTTCATTTTAAAGAACATTCTAAACTTATAGATATCAGGAGAAAAGAAACGATTTTTAAAATCTTACTGAAATTATACAAATAAGTACTAATTATTGAAGCTTAATGATACATCACAGAATGGTAGGAATTTCAAAATGTTAGTAAGCAGACACAACTAAGACATCATTGCAGAAGGATATTAAACATCGTTAATTAATAAACTTTCAGGTTTTAAAGCACTGCAAGATGAATCTTGATTTAACTCATACCAAGAAAACATTCCTCACCTAAAATTAAATATCAAAAGAATTACCAAAGTTTATAGTGATGAATGGAAAACATAAGCCACCAAAGAGACACAGAAAATGATAAAACGCATATGTGTGTTTGTGTGTGTGTAATGTGTGCATGCATGTACATAAAATTAGAATAGAAGACCATGGACAAAACCATCAACACTGGTTAAGATATTTATATTTTCTTTAATTATTGGGAATACTTTCCAAATTTTCATCAATGTTGACATGTACTTTTATCTATCAAATAATTGCATAACTATACCTTGCTTTGCTCTTGGGCCAAATATTGTAGTCTGTAATTACTTTATAGCTGTTGGTTAGTGAATGAGATTATCCAAAATATTTTTCAAGCATCAGTGTATATTTTCTTAAGAAAAGCTATTGTGCATTCAAAATTATGTAGCAATATAATTATACTGATGATTGTGACCAAACTGTATTACTACTGCATTAAATTATTCCCTTTCAGCATCTGATTTCTTCCTTTACAATATCTCCATAGATTAGAATTATTGCTTTTCTTATACAAGTGAGAAAATAGATTTAAAGTTGAAATGACTTATGAAGAGATATAAAGCTTAAATAGTTGGCTCATCTAGAATCTAATCCCTGGATTGCTCAGTCCAAACCACTACTATTTATAATTGTGCTATATTCCTTCTCTACAAAATAGATGGAAGGTTTTCTGAAAGTTCTGTCCAAAACATAATTCTCAGAACCTGGAACATGCATGGAGATTTCTGTGATACAATTTGAAAAATACAGCACATTTCTTTGCACATTTTTGTCCTAATAATAATATATATTTAAACTGTAGGCTTAACACATATTTCAAGGATTCCAAATTACTATATGGAGTCCTAAAAATATATTTCTGGAAATCTTCAGGATGGCTCAAAAGAAATGCAAACTGAAGGATACATTTATTTTAGAAAAAATCCAAGTAAAAACCCAGTAGGACCAAAGAAAACATGGGCTTGAATATTCAGCATCACTGTCAATTCGGTTCCCTGGAGCCCTTTCTTTTCTGCATGATTCTAATGAGAGCGCTTTTAACTTCTTTGTTCCTAAGGCTATAAATGAGTGGATTCAGCATGGGAACAACCATAGTATAAAATACAGAAGCCACTTGATCCCTTCCCAAGGAGTAAGAATTCTTAGGTTTTAAGTAAGTAAAAATTGTGGTGCCATAAAAAATGGTGACTCCCATGAGGTGTGAGGCACAAGTAGAGAAGGCTTTGTGCTTTCCTGAACTGGAATTAATTTTCAGAATAGCAGATAGAATGGATATGTAGGACACAGACATTGTAATAAGAGACACCATTAGGGTAGAGCCAGCAAGAATGAATATCAACATTTCAGCATCATGAGTATCAGTACAAGAGAGGGCTAAAATTGGGGTTAAGTCACAGAAAAAGTGATAAATTATATTGGAGCTGCAGAACTGCAAGCTGTTCATGCAAAGAACATTGACTAATGATTCAATAAAGCCAATCATGTAGGACCCAGTGAGAAGCAGTTGACAGAGTCTCATAGACATAACAACTTGGTAGTTAAGAGGATTGCAGATAGCTACATAACGATCATAGGCCATTGAAGAAAGAAGGAAACATTCATTGATACCCAAGAAGATAAAGAAAAACATCTGGGTGAAGCAGCCCATGAATGAAATATACTTGTTGGAAGTCATTAAGTTGTCTAAGGTTTTAGGTGTGATGACTGTTGAGTAACTGAGGTCAAGGAATGCAAGCTGACTGAGAAAAAAATACATGGGTGTGTGAAGCTGGAGATTCAGGCAAATTATGAGTATCATTCCTCCATTCCCAAGCAGGGTAATCAGGTATATCACAAGAAACAGCATAAAAAGTACCCACCGGATTATTTCAGAGTCTGTCAATCCAATAAGGATGAAGTCAGTTACATTTGAGTTATTCCTATTTCCCATAGCATTCACTGTTGCAAAGAGTTGAGAAATAAAAGGTGATAACTCTGAGCATAAGACTTCCAAGAGTTTTTTTTTAATTATAGAATCATCTGGTATGTTTTAAAATAGTTTAGTAGCTTTACAAATTTATAATAAAGAATAGTTTTCAAAACATGATGAAACGCCTCAGTTTGTCAAATATCTATAGCTATAAATCATCATCCATATATTATATAATAGAAGTCCACTTGTATTGCATAACTAAAATGAATTTGACATGGTAATGAATATTCCCTTTATTAATACATGTATCCAAATTAAAATATTATATAATAGATGTTACTAATATACACATTTTGATTATCAATATGTGTATATTGCTTGATGACTTGGATTCCATGGATTCTATATTTCTATTTCTACAAATCTTAGCATTATTTAGGCATTGCCTAGATGATATGGATGATATGTTTATGCATATCTTAAAAATAATATCCCCACATTTTAGATCATTTAAAACACTAACTTTGAGTATAATACTTACCATAAACCAAAAGAGGTGAAAAATTTCTTACAGCATTATATGTTCAGAAATTTGGCAATCTCAGCTTTTTCTTGTAAACAAAATATATAAACCATTTAAAATTCTGTGACATATTGCTTCTGTTGCGATAACATGTTTAATTCTTTGTGAATGCATTTGTTTTTGTTCTGAGGTAAAATAAATCAACCTTGAAATTTTGTTCAGGTCCTTGTAAAATAGAAAATTCACCTGGAAATTATGCCTCACAAGAATACCTGGGTGCTCCTGTGAACACAAGCAGAGTTTTGTATCCTTGCCTTTCACCCTGAGAACATCACAGCACCTTTTATATAGTGGATTGCTGATAATGCAACATTTGGTCATCTCTGGGACCAATTTCCAGGAAAATTGCTTGACATGATACCAAGGAGAAAGTTTAAGGAAAAATGCATCTGTGTTAGATTTTTAACAGAGAGTTCCTTTCCCCTTTGAAGATGCGTAATGTTGAGCATCATTTTTTTTGCATTCTTTTGTGATGCTCCATTTTATAACTCTGTAGTAGAGAAGGTCTTTCTAGGAAATACATAATCTGTGGCTGAAAGAACAGAATATTAATCACCAAGAATATTAAAGCTCCTTTTTCACATGAAACAGATTTACTAAGAGTGTGGTACTATGGTATGAACATATGAAAACTTGTCCAATACATAATAATTAGAATACAAAAAAAATTCAAATAAGATAATCATTCATAAATATTGTTTGCCTTTAGATGCCTTTTCTTCTAATCACTTTCTTTCATGCATAATGCTTTTTTTAAGTATAATTATGTTGCTTATGTGGTCACATAATTTTTATCACACCATATGTTGAGCAACATTTTGATTTCTTTTTGAGGGGTACATGGTCCATGAATTGAACCTGAGTTTCCCACATGAAAGGTAAGTATCCTACCACTGAACCACCCATGCACCCTAATTTTATTATAAAATATTTATAATAAAACTTGACCTGTGTTAAATACAGTTTCATGTATTTTGCTTTGGATGGGTTAATTTATCCTTTCTTTCTAGATGCACACCTGATCGTGAATGGATGTTTTTGATTCATCACAAGGAAAATATGGTGGAATTGCTGCAGTCAGGCTTTCAGTGTCATTTAATAAGTCTACACAGCAGATGTATTGTTGCATCCAGGACAGCTATGTTTTGTTACATGTTTTGTTATTTTCATGTTAGCTTTTATTATATTAAAGGAAATATAAGAGAATAAAGTATAATTCAATGTTGAGGTGAGTATAATGTTTTATAATTAATTTCATATCTGTGCCAGTTTGAATCTGTTGTGGACCCCAGAAAAGCCATTTCCTTTAATCCTCATTCAATATTGATGGGTGGGATATTTTCGTTTGTTCCCATAGAAATGTGACCCTCCCAATTATGGTGATAACTTTTGATTAGATGGTTTCTATGGAGATCTATCTCCATCCATTGAAAGTGGGTTTGCTTACTGGAGCATAAGAGGGAACAATTTTGGAAAGAGCAATGAGAGCCCACACAGCCATATACCTTTGGAGATGAAGAAGGAAAATGCCCCCAAGGGAACATGATGAAACAAAAAGACTGGAGAAAAAGCTGGCAAGCATAACCATGATGCCATGTGCCTTTCTAGTTGAGAGATAATCCCTGAATGTCATTGACCTTCTTGAACCGTGGAGTCTTTCCCTGGATGCCTTTGGGCATATCTATAGCCTTGCTTTAATTTGAAAATTTTCACAGCCTTAGAACATGTAAATTTCTGACTTAATAAACTATTAAAAGCTGTTCTGTTTTTTTTGTATATCACATTCTGGCAGCTTGAAACCTAGGACAATGTCCCAGTGCTCAAATTGTAGCAGGCAGACCTCTCCCCCCCTTTCTGGTTCACCTGCCTTCTCTGTGGAAAAATCCCCATAACCCTTCTCCTGACCTTCAGGAATGGGTAAAACTGCAGGCAAGTAAGGTAAGACACATTCCTGGGATAGGGACCCCTCTCATAGCCTTCAGAAATGGGTGAAACTGCAAGTAGGCAAGATAAGACATTGCTGGGATGGGGACCCCTCTCTTAATGGTTCATCTTTATGCCCTGCTCAACTTAAACCAGCCAATTGTTTACTTTGTCTTTAACATGTCATCCTGTCTTTAAAAACTTCTGTAACCTTTTGTTTGGGGCTCAGACTTTCAGAGGCTAGTCGGCTGAGCCCTATGACCATAGAAAATAAAACCTACTTCCTGAAACTACAGATCCTTAGTCTCAGCCTGTTCTAATTTCACAGAACATTCCTGGAGGCCTGCAGTCTCATTCCTGGTTTTAACACTACAAAATCAGGTGAAATGCTTTCTTGCAAACCGTGTATCAATTAATGATAATAACATAAATTTTAATGTAGACTTATAAGCAACTCCTTTAAAAGAAACTGTTTACATCAGATGATTTCAGGATAAAATTTGATACTACGAACCAAGGAATTATAAGGAATATAAAACAAATATAAAACAAAATTATGTATTTGATGAAATTCGGAAGGAAAGTTATTATTTTCATAATTAAGAGAAGAGCTTATTTGGATATTGAAATGAGCATCACATTATTTCACAATTTGTTTTCATGTGGTTTAAGCCAAAAGAGAATTTTTTATGGCAATGCCACTTTCATAGAGTTTCTTTAATACTAGAAAAATAACCATGAGGGATTTCTTCTTCCCAGCATTGAAATTTATTCTTATAGTGAACTTTCAAATAATATAAGTAAAAGTTGAAGTAATAATAATATAAAAAACTGATTTTATGAATAATCTTTTGCTAAACCTTTATTGGTGGGACTCTGATATGCCATCTTTATTAGTCTAGTATTTTTGAAGAAAATAAGAAATATAAAATCAGAAAAGAATGAAGCCTTTCTTGTCCTACATTAAATAAAAACGTTAACCCTGTGAATCATTCAATGCATTATTTAAAACTTCTATTCATTCAATCAATTCTGTCAAATTTTGTTTTATGTACCTTGAAGCTCTGATAAGCACTGTTATTATTTTTCTGAAAATTGGCTCCATTGTGTTTTTACAATGTCTTTCATACCTCTTTAATACAGAAGTCGACTTTTACTAATAGTACTGAATTGCAACATAGCATTTATATTTGTATATTTACAGGTATAAACTTGTACATCCTCTTACTATTCTTCCATTTCATATAAATGCCATAGTGTTGAGTCTCACTTTTGAATAGATTCAATTACTGGGCCTATTAATTGGAGTGTTTATTCCACTTATATTTATTCTTGTATGCTGTGTGGTGGGGTTCACTTTCATTCTTTTTCCAGTTGACTACCCTGTTATTGCAGCATCATTTGTTGAATTTTTTGTGGGGTGGAAGTTCATGAATCTGGAATTGAACCCACCTATTCTGCAAGGCAGTCTAGAATTCTACCACTGAACTACCCTTGCACCATCTATTCCACTAACATTTAAAGTGATTATTTAGATGATGTTTTAAATTTATGTCATATATTTTAAGTTCTTATTCTTCTCTCCTGGATTCTCTTTGGTTATTACAGTATTTAAAATAAAATTTCATCCTGGGCCATGGTGGCTCATCAGTCCTGCCATGCTGGAGATGAGGGCTCATTTTCTCATGCCTGCTCATGCAAAAAATAAATAAATAAATAAAAATAAAAAATAAAATTCCATCCTCTGTTGAATTTTTTAGCCATACCTTATTCAATTATATTGCAAATTTTTACCTTTTAATTGTTTTTTCTGTAAAGTATATTAATATGACTGTTTCTAGGCTATCAAGATGGCAGGGTTGACACTCCAAGGTGTACACGAAAAAACATCTTGAAAAACTTGCAAAGAGTGGCACATTCATTTTCCTTAGCTGCAAAAATGAGTAAAAATTTTGCAATAGCTGGGTGAGAGCCAAATCCAGAAAATAAACTTGGTAATGCAATCTGTCCTCTGCCCTATTCCCTTGCTAACACAATGTAGAGCCAACCTATGCTCTCATTGTCAGCCCCAGGCTCTGCTTTGAAGTGAGCAGATTTTCTCCTATGTGCATCCTGGGGTGTATATATGATTATTCAAGTTTATCCAGTGACAGTCTGAATGCCTGGTTAGGACGCTTATGTCCGCCTTACACTTCCTTGAATTTTCCCTGCAAGAAACATCTTGCAGACAGTTAAAGCTGTGTAAGAAAGAGTCAATTCAAAGTGGCCTTAAGCAAATGAATCCTGGCTTTAAGACACACAATGGGGCACCCTGAAGGGAAGAAAATCTATTTCATAGGGATAGAGGAGATCTCCTAATTCCAGTAAAAATAGGGAAATTCTAAGACCAGAGCTATAGCTCAGGACAAGGTATGGGCTAAGAAAGCATGGAGATATCACCACACTTTTGCCACAGGCAGTTTGCCTTGATGAGAGGGGTAAACTCTGAAAAAGATCACTCTAGCATGAGTCTGTTTTCAAAGATGGTGAAAGGAGTTTCTTTGCTTTTCTTTTGGTTTGTTAACTCCTGCCACTCAATGATATATGTGTTATATCACTAGCAGGATACAAACTTGAGGAACAGACCCTTCAGATACTAAATCCCATATTTAAAACATTAAGATATGAAAAAATAAGTGTGCAAGATGTTTAC
This sequence comes from Tamandua tetradactyla, assembly GCF_023851605.1. NCBI lineage: Eukaryota > Metazoa > Chordata > Mammalia > Pilosa > Myrmecophagidae > Tamandua > Tamandua tetradactyla. Next base: position 47,242,655 of record NC_135335.1, on the reverse strand, counting down.
AAGACAAACAAAGACACAGAGTATTGTGTTCCTCCTTATGGAGGAGCTAGGTAAAACCTCAGAAATCATCAACAAATAACAGATGTTGGAGATACAGAAATATGAGTGAAGAAGACAATTAAAATGACTCAGTCCAGAGAGCTGAAGGAAAAAAAAATGAAGAAAAATGAGGAGAGCCTAAGACATTTATGGGATACCTTCAAGAATATCAGTACAGTCATAACAGGACATCACAGAAGGAAAAAGAAAGGGACAGGAAGAATATTCAGATAAATAAAGAATGAAAATTTCTCAAAATAATTGAAAGCCATGAATACATATTCAACAATCCCAGTGAATAAAAACAAGATAAAATTGAAGAGAACCATTTTTATATACATTGTAGTCAAACTGTAGCCTGCAAAGGCAAAGATTTCTAAAAGTTGCAGTAGTAAAGCAAAGGTTTTCTTTTAAAACAGACCATCTTTTAGCATCTGTGACTAATGATGCTATAAACATTGGTGTATAAATACCTGCTCAAGTTCTGGCTTTCAGTTGTTATTGGTGGGGTTTCTGGGTCATACAGTAATTCTATGCTTAGCTTTATGAGGAACCACCAAACTGCCTTACACAGCAACTGTACCATTTTACATTTTACCAGCAATAAATGAGTGTTTGTATTTCTCCAAATTCTCTCCAACACTTGCTATTCTCTGCTTTTTTAAAATATAGCTACTATTCTAATGGGTGTGAAATGATCCTTCTTGAAGTTTTATTTTACATTCCCTTGATGGCTAATGAATTTGAGCATCTTTTCATGTGCTTTCTAGCATACCCTCTTTGGAAAAATGTATTTTCAAGTCTTTCCTCTTTCTGTGCATTCATTTGTTGTCTTTTTGTTGTTAAGTTGAAGCATTTATTTATATATTCTGTATATTAAACCTTTATTGGATATGTAGTTTACAAATATTTCCTCAAATATGTAGGTTGTGATTTAATTTCATAGTAATTTCCTTTGACACAGAAAAAATTAATTTTGTTGAGGTCTCATTTAGCCATTTTTTCTTTCATTGCTTGTCCTTTCAGTATAAAGTTTTAGAAAATACAGCCTATCTCAAGACCCTCAATGTGATTAAAAGGAAAATTGTTAGATCAACTACATGGTAACAATAAAAATTTTTTTAAAAATTCCATTGAACTACACTACAGAAAAAATGAGCTCATTTAAATCATGGACTACAGTTAATAGTGTAGTAATAAAAATGTGCTATCACCAATTGTAACAAATGTTCCACATCAATGCAAGGTGTTAATAATAGGATTGTATATGGGCATCTTGTATTTCATGCGTGATTGCTCTGTAAACCCACCAACTTCTCTAACAATGAAAGGCAGCCACTCTAATATTGTCAATTTTTCCTCTGGAGTCATGGAGGCAAGAAGGCAGTTGGGTGAAATATTAAGTTGCTGAAATAAAACAATTTCAATTGGGTTTTTTTAATCTGGTAAGACTATCTTTAAAATGAGGGAGAGAATAACGCATTCCCAGATAAACACAAGCTAAGGGAGATCATCAGCATCAGACCTTCCCTACACGCCATGTTACAGGGAATTCTTCAGACTGAAAGGAAAGTACACTAGACAGTGAATTGAGGTAGCATAAAGGAATAAATATTTCCAGTAATGGCAACCAAATATGTAATTATCAACCACAGCATAATTTTATTTCTGCATGTAATTCCTCATTTTATTGTACATATTCTAAAAAGCAAATGCTTAAGTAATAATAACAAATCCATTGTTTAGAACTTATAATCATAAGGATAAATTTGCAGCAAGCACAACAAAAACATTGGGGGATAGAGAGGTATAGAAACAATTTTATGCATTCTTTTTACATTAAATTTGTATTAAATAAAATGAGATAGCTATAGGTTTATGATGTATATAAACCCCATCATAACATAAAGATGGCTCTATATTCATAATAACAGAATCATATATCCCCATTTAATAATTAATAGAACAGCTATTGGAAAATGTATGAGGAAGTAAAAAACTAGCATGATTCTCTAAAAAAAACTAGAGTTAACAGATATATGTCAAATGCTTCACCTAACAAGAGCAGCATACTTGTTCTCTAGTGCACATGAATCACTTTCCAGAATAACCCATATTCTATTTCACAAAAAATATTAATATATTTATCAAAATTTGAATCATTTCTGGAATCATTTTTGACAATACAGGAATGATATTAGAAAGCAATAGCAGAGAGATAAATGGAAAATTCACTAATATATGGAAATTTGAAAACTGTGGCTTAAACAATAAATAGGTCAAAGAATAAATCAGAAGGCAATTAGGAAATTTCTTGAGGTATATGGAGAAACAAAATATGCCAACATTTACAGGATGGACCCAAGGCAGAAGTGAGAAGGAAATGTATAGTTCTGAAATATTACAGCAAAAAAGAAGAAACACAAAAATATGAGAACTAATCTCACAATTTTTGTTACTAGATGCTAGCAACAGAATAGCAAAATGAACCCAAAATGAGCAGTTGGAAGGAAGTAAAAAAGATTATTCATGAAAATAAATGAATAGAGAATCAAAACACTATATAGTGGCTCAACAGAGCCAAAAGTGGCTTCTCTTTAAAGATCAATAAATTTTTTAGAAGATAAACATATAACAAAACAGTGGGAGGACTCAAATAGCTAAAATAAAAAGTGAAAGAGGGACATTGTCATCAATCCCACAGAAAAAAAGGAAATTATGCACCAACAAGATAAACTAGATGAAAAAGACAAATTCTTAGGAATATACTAATTGTCTACAATGACTCAAGAAGATATCAATAAACCAAAAATAACTAAAGAGATCAAATCAATAATCAAATGCACACAAGAAAGAAAATCACAGGACCAGAAGTGTTTACTGGTGAATATCACCAAGCATCCTTAAAACTGCACTCCTCCTCAAATTCCTCCCAAATATTGAATCAGAAGGAAAAATTCCTTATTTCATGAGGTGAGCATCACACTAATACAAAAGCCAGAAAAAGACGCCACAATAAAATTATGGACCCATAACCCTTATGAATACACATGCAAAGTTGCTCAAAGAAATACTTGCAAATAGAACCCAACAGCACATTAAAAGAAATACATATGATGTTCAAGTGGAATTTCCCCCAGGTATGCAATGGCTGTTAAAATGAAAAAATCAATTAATGGTACAAACCATATTAACAGAATGATGCTAAAATCAAACAAACATACATGATTATCTAAACTGATTTAGAAAATTAATTTCCCAAAACCAGCACCCATTTTTGAAAAAAAAAACACTTCAGAGTAAAAGTAGTTGGAAATTACCTCAAAATGTAAAGGTCTTATAAGAAAATTTTACAGCAAATATCATATTAAATTGTGAAAAACTGAAAACTTTCCCCATGAAAGATCAGGGAAATCAAGATTGCATAATGTCACCAATATCATTCAATATTGCAGGTTCCTAACCAGAAGACTTAGGCAAGAAAATTAAATAAACGACTTCCAATTTGGAAAGGAAGAAGTTGAACTTTCTGTGTTTGCAGGTGATATTGTACTGTATAGAGAAAATTCTGAAAAATCTACATCCAAGCATAGAGTAAATAAATTACTCAAACAAATGGTATGGTAGAAGATCAACATGGAAAAATCAGTGATGTTCCATATATTAGTTATGAAAAATTTTAAGAGAAAATCAAGAAAAGATTTCCATTTGTAATAGCAACTGAAAACAATCAAATATGTAGGATTAATTTTAGCCAATGTAGTAAAGGACTTCACACAGAAAACTACAGAGCATTACTGAAAGTACTCAAAGAAGACACAAAGAAATGGAAGGACATTCCAAGTTCGTGGATTAGAAAACTAAATATTTCTAAAATGTCAGAAGTCCAAAATTCAGATCCTATGTAGTCACAATCAAAGTTGGAACAACCATCTTTGCAGAGATGGAAAAATCACACAGAAAATTGCTCAAATATTGATATCTTGGAAAGAAGAATTTAGACCACTAACACTCCCCAATTTTTAAAACTTATTACAAAACTATGCTAAGCAAAACAGCATGATACTGGCACAAAGGTAGACATATAGAATAATGGAACTGAACTGGAATTACAGAAGTAAACAAACTTTCATGTCTATGAGGTTTTGGGTTTCAAAAATAACATAAAGTCCATTCAATGGGGAAAAATAGCCTTTCCAGAAAATGATGTTTGGAAAACATGATATCTATTTATAAAAGAAAGAACATAGACCCTTACCTCTCATGATGCATACAAACGAACTCAAAATGGATTACATACATAAATATAAGAACCAAAACAATAAAATCTATTAGGTATTGAATTGTGTATCTCAAAGAACATGTTATTAATCTTAATGATTCATGTTGGTGGTGAATCCATTTTAAATAGTATCTTGCAAAAATGAAGATGAAGTTGAAGATAGAAGACTTTACAAAGATGCCAAAAAAATGAGCTTGGGATTTAATCAGATCACTGGAGTTATTTATAAACAGAATGAAATTAAAGATAGAGAGAGAAATACAAAATAAGTTTAAAGTCCATAGGACGTTGTAAAATGCAAAATGTCATTACCATTTCCATTGCCAACTAACAGAAAAGCCAAGAATCAAGGATCATTAGAAGCCAGGCTCAGAATACCACCATCTTAAGAATCACCTTGCTGATTCCTCAATTTGGGGCTTCTGCCAGCCTCACAACCATGAATCAATGTATTTCCATTGTTTAAGTCTACACAAATTATGGAATTTGCTCTAGCAGGTAGAAAACAAACATAAACTCCCAGAGGAAGACACGGGGACACCTCTTAAGAATCTTGTGTTAGGAAAAGTTTCTTTGGCATTTACATTAAAAGCACAACAAATAGAAAAACATGATTTCATCAAAACAAAAAAAAACCTCAGACATCAAAACACTTCATCAAAAAAGTGAAAAATTACCTACAAAATGGTGGAAAACATTTGAAATTCATATATTTGATAAGAGATTATTATACAGAATATATATGCTGGTTTGAAAGGATATGTGTCTCCTAGAAAAGACATACTTTAATCTAAATCCCATTTCATAAAGGCAGAATAATCCCTATTCAATATTGTATGTTTGAAATTGTAATCAGATCATCTCCCTGGAAATGTGATTTAATCAGCTGGTTTAGGTGATGACATGTCTCCATCCATTTGGGTGTGTCTTGATAAGTTTCTGGAGCCCTATAAAAGAGGAAACATTTTGGAGAATGAAAGAGATTAGAGAGAGCAGAGCAGAATGACATAGCCATGTGAAGCAGAGTCCACCAGCCAGCGACCTTTGGAGATGAAGAATAAAAATGCCTTCTAGGGAGTTTGATGAAACAGGAAGCCAGGAGAAGAAGCTAGCAGATGACTCAGTGTTCACCATGTGCCCTTCCAGATGAGAAAGGAACCCTGACTGTGTTCACCATGTGCCTTTCCAGATGAGAGAGAAACTCTGAACTTCACTGGCCTTCTTGAATCAAGGTATCTTTCCCTGGATACCTTAGATTGGACATTTCTATAGACTTGTTTTATTTGGAACATCTTCTTGGCCTTAGAACTGTAAACTAGCAACTTATTAAATTTCCCTTTAAAAGCCATTCTGTTTCCGGTTTACTGCATTCTGGCAGCTAGCAAACTAGAACACCTAGTAATCCCACTTCTATATATTTGCCCTATCAAGAATTGGCAGATATTTTCACACCATTTTTTCTAGCAGTATTATTCATAATTGTGCAAAGATGGAAGCAACCGGAATGTTCATGATCAGATAATTGAAAGAACAAAAATATACATTAAATACATCAATATGATAGTGTTCAGCCATAAAAAAGAATGTATGCATGAACTTGAGTCATCGTGTTGAGTGTAATAAGCAAGATATAAAAGAAAAAATATTGTGATACCTTATTGGCATGGAATATGCAATGCTATAATCATTATATATGTCAAAGCTAGAGGCTGTGAAGACTACAAGCACAGTTAAGCAAAATCTTATTTCAAGGAGTACACAGTCTTCTTGGAGATAGATAAATACACACATTTTATTTTTAAAAAGCTTCATAATTTCTATATTTGATCATTTCAATATGTAATTCAAATATAGAGACCCAACCCATGCCTTTCATTATTTTGATTACCACTCACTGATTTGTGCACAATAAATATAGTACTAAGAGATACACCCTTTCTAATGTTCACCAAGTAATATCTAGGAATGTTCATCCATCTGTGTTTATATTAAAGAATAATTATTTAGTCCTGCAATTCTGTCTTCAAAGGAGAGTAATCTTTTATTGTAATAGATTTATTATTAACAAAAGTTTTCTGCTTAATTCAGAAATGTGAAAATCTCAATATATACCTCAACATTGTTTCAGTAATTATTATGCAACTAGTGCTTCATTATGTGCACAAATGCACAAGTGCAAACACACATATCTGTTTATTAAGACTTTGAATTTAAAGAGTCACCCTATAGCTATTTGAATATTATTACTTTCTATTATTTTTAATGGAGAACATACTTTCAAAAAAGATCAGTTTTCTATGTAACCTGAAATCAAAACCATGTCTAATCAAAGATGAATGGTCAAAATGTTAACTATTATAGCCACTGTGACCACTTATTGTTAATATTACTTGATGGTCCCTTTAGTGCTTGCACCTCAATGAAATGACCTATTGTTTTAGAGAGACTTATGCTTTCATTTCTCAGTTCTATACTCTTTCTTGCTTTATCTTATGGTATCTATTGTAATTTCTTGTGTTGGTAAAACAGAGGAGTCCTCATATCTCATTTGGGGAGAACATGGGTCAGGAATCAAACCCAGGTCTCCCACATGGCAGATGAGCATTCTACCACTGAACAACCATGTACCCTGAGTTGTCATATCTTAATCTTTCAATGTTGTGCTCTCAATTTTTTAATAACTGAAAATGCAGAATGCCTAGTTATGCCAACATAAATTTAATATTTTTCAATTTACAGTGTGAGCATGTTCACTCATGGTTGTTATGGCATACATTTCTGGCATTGCTCAGATGCCTCTTTACTTACTTCCATATGGTTATGTTATAAATACTTGATGTAGCTAAATGATCTCCTTATACAATGACTCAGTGTTCAATCCAATTAAACAAATAGTCATTTATCTCCCAAATTTCAAAACTATAAATGATTGATTATTTCATGCTATGCCACTTTATGTTAGTGTAGTATTTTCTGAATTGTAGTAGTAATCAAATGTTTGAAGCCATCCAGGTTTGCCATTTTTAAATTATTTTTGCCACCATTTCATTTTGTCTAATTAATTTCTATGGAAATTACTTGGTTAAGAATTTTTTGAACTACTCTACAATAGTCAGGTGCAATTCTAGTCATATATGTGTGTGTGTGTGTGTGTGTCCATATATATGCATATAAAAAAGAATTTGAAAATATAATATATATGTATATATTTTGAATTTTCAAAATATGTCTTATTCAGTCTCTGTGGGGCTTTTTTTTTCTTTGTTACATTTCTCATCTATCCATAAACTAGATGAAGGCAGCTTCAATCACAAGGTTTTTTAAATCACACTTTCCCATTATAAAACCTATATAGCTATACAATCCTTATAAAATCTCAAGGCTAATGGATTACAGTTCAACAATTTCAGGTATTTCCTTCTAGCTATTCTAATACACTAGAAACTAAAAAGATGTATCTATGTAATGAGTGTTTTAGTTTGCTAAAGCTGCCAGAACGCAGCACACCAGAGAAGGATTGGCTTTTAATAAGGGGGTTATTTAGTTAAAAATTTCTAGTTCTTCATAGGAGAGGCAGTTAGATTTTATCTGAGGTACTCTGCTGTATGGGAAGGCACAAGGTGATGGCTGCTGGCCTTATCTTCTGGCTTCTGGGTTCCAACAGTCTTTCACAGGGCAATTCCTTTCTGCACCTCCAAACATTTGAGCTGCAAGTGCTGAGATGAGGTATCCTGAGCTAATTGGGCTGTTCTCTGTTAAGCTCCCTTCTGACCTCTCTCTTTTAAGCCTCCAGCTAATTAAATTAAACCTCACTCTTTGTGGAAGACACTCCCCTTAACTGATGACAAATGTAATCAGCCATAGATGAATTTCACATACTGAGGATTTAATTTCACAGAAATAGAACAACAGGGCATCATCACCTTGCCAAGCTGACATCTGCACCTAACTACCACAATGAGTCAGTAGTCACAATTTTTAAACCTAATTTCTTAGTTACACCTCCTCTCTCTCATTTGATCATTCTCTCAATCTTCATGGATATCTGGGCCATGACCATTTCAAATTCTTTGTGATGGAAAGGAGTGTTGACTTTTTGTGGTAGAGGAATGAAACTGTTTGATATTCATGGAGACACCATACCTGAGTTTCAGGACACATATGGCATAGAAAAAATCTGAAGACCTTACATTTTTGAAAAAATAAATTTACTAAGATAAACATTTATATAGAATCTTAGAACCCAGGGTTGTCTCTAGTGTTTTCAGTAATACCATTGGTTGGTGCTTGGCATATTGTAGCAATTTGAAATATCTGGCTGAAGCTTGCATGAGAACAACCTCCAGGATGACCTCTCAACTCTTCTTGAAATGCCTTAGCCACTGACACTTGGTTTCACTTATTTTTATCCTTTTGGTCAAGAAGGCATTCTCAACCCCATGATGCCAGGATCAGGCTCATCACTAGGTGTCATGTACCATGTTGCCAGGGAGACTTACATCCTTGGAAGTCATGTCCCATGTAGGGGTAAGGGTAGTGAGTTTATTTGCAGAGTTAACTTACAGAGAGAGGACACATATGAGCAACTAAAGAGGCTTTCTGGGGCTGACCCTTATGCATTATTATAAGTAGGTTTAGATTTACTATTTCAGCAATAAGTTTCATAAGAGAAAACCTCAAGGTTGAGGACTTGACCTATTTATTTGCAAGTTCCTAATGCTTGAGAAAATATTAAGAATCCCCTAGGTGGGAAGGTTTAACAGTTCCACATTTTTCCTTAGTTCCTCAAGGGGACTTTGCATATACTTTTAAAAATGTTCTGCCCAAAATATTCTGAAATGTATTGGGTGCAACATTAACCTGTACAGACTAACAAGATATCATTCCTTATTCTAGGTTCCATGTAATAATAATGTTTAAATAAACTGACCAGACAAGTTAAATTAGATAGTGTGCTGCAAAAAATTTAAATTTTGGACCAGGCAAACATCTCCTCCTTAGGTGTAACAAAGAAGTTGAGGTTTTACATAGAGAAAACATCATCATTTACCTTGTATTCTGATTTCCCTTCCTCGTAACCAGGTCTGTTTCATTCAAATCTCTAACTGAAGTCTGATCTCTTTTTCAGTTACTTTAATAATTGATGTATGCATAATGCTGACTCTCAGAGCTATAAAACTTCAACTCTGAGTCTCAGGAGTTATAAAGATATCCAAGCTTCCAGGAAACTACCAGGACATACACAAAGAGCATAGCATCTTAGAATTTAGAAATAAAAGTTAAAACCTAAGAATAGATGTGACTGCTATAAGAAATCACAATCTAGGAACATTTACAATGTGCCTTACTGAAAAATTTGTATGCCTTAAACATTCATTGCCCAAAATCTGCCAACCTTCTGTCCCCTGGCAACCCATGCTCTTGGTTTCAGTTCTGAGTTTGACCATTATATTTAGTACACATTAGTGAAACCATATAATATTTCTTGCTCCTCTTCCAGGTTGCCCCACTCAACATAATATCCACCAAGTTCACTAACCTAGTCTCGTGCCTTGTGACTTCATTCCTTCTTGCAAGCACTAAATATTCTGTTGTGTGTATACACCACAGTTAACACTTCCAGTCATCAGTTGATCTATGCTTTTGCCTCCTCCATCCATTGAAAACTGTGAATAATGCCACCATAAATACCAGTGTGCAAATGTCTATTCATGTTCCTGCTTTAAGTTCCTCCAAGACTATACGTAATAATGGGGCTGCAGAATCATATGGCAAACCTAACTTAGCCTGCTGTGTAATCACCACATTGTCATCCCAAGGGACTGCACCATTTTACCTTCTCACCAACAGTGAATAGGTATATCTTTCTCTCTGCATCTTCTCTAGCACTTGAATCTTTCTAGTTTTTTTTTTAAAAGGGTTTTATCCAGTACATTCAAATCTACCCTAAGTGTACATGTAATCATGTGGTATGCATCACTACCACAATCTATATGAAAACATTTTCCTTTCCTTCCCAAAGAAATAAGAGGAAAAAATAAAATAATTACAAGATAAAATGGAGAAGCAACAATAAGAATACTGTTCCCTTCGTTATATCCCCTTCTAACTGACATTTAGTTTTGATATAATGATTTGTTATAATTGATGAAAGACTATTACAATTTTACTAACTCCAGACCCTAGTTTGCATTGATTATATTTTTCCATATCCATCTCATTTTCAACACCTTGCACTTTTGACATTCCTTTCTTCTCCCTCTTGTAGAAACTTTCTTATATTTCTACATTTAATGACTATCATTGTCCATTCTAGGTTTCACTAAGTTATAAAGTCCCAGTTTTTATCCACTGTATTTTCTTCTCGTCATACATATCTGTTGTATTTCTCTTACAACCATACACATACTCAGATTTGTTTATCAAACTTGAAATATTTTGCCACTATCACACAGTATTGTGCTATCCATTTCTGAATCTTTACAATTAATCCTGTTGAACATTCTGTACTCCTTCAGGATCAAATGCCCACTCTCTACACTCTTTTTAACTCCTGATGTCTGTGTTCTCAACTTTAAATCTCCGAGTTTGCTCACTATATTTAGTTGATATTAGGGAGACCATAGAATATTTGTCCTTTTGTTTCTGGTTATTTCAGTCACCATAATGACCTCAAGGTTCATCCATTTTGTTGCATGCATCGTGATTCTATTCCATCTTACAGCTGCATAATATTCTATTATGTATATATCTACCAGTTTGTTCATCCACTTGCCCATTGATGGACATTTGGGCTGTTTACACCTCATGACAATAATGGATAATGGTGCCATAAACATCAATTGCATGTCTATTATTGTCCCTACTGTCAGTTCCTCTGAGTGTATAACTTCTAACGGCATTGCTGCATCATATGACAATTCTATGCTCAGCTCCCTGAAGAACTACCAAACTGCCTTCCAGAGTGGTTACACCATGCTACATTCTCTCCAACAGTGAATATGTACCTGTTTCTCCACATCCTCTCCTGCACTGTAGTTTCCTGTTTTTTTTTTTATAACCACCATTTTAAAGGGTCTTTTTCATACACTCAAACCTAACCTAACACTAATATCACTCTTACCATTTTTCATCAAATATGATGTTAAATAGTTAGGTATCAACTATATGTTCCAAAATAATGCTTTGTAGAATGTTTGTCTTCTACTGAGCTTAATGATAAAAGAAAGATTTACTTTACACTTCCTCCTATTTATCTCTCAGATTCAATGTCAAAGAAATTTAAACTCACAATAAAGAGTAGTGAGGAGTCCCAGAAACTGACAATGTGAGACAAGATTGTGGTGTAGGTAAGTGTGGGATTTAGATCTTCCTTTAGGAAAGATAATAAACAGCCAGAAACTGTCTGGAACAACTATTTGGGGTCTTCAATGACCAGATACACATTATACACCTGCCTGGAATTGGTGGAAGTGCTAAGATCATAGTACAGAACTGCAAATAAAACCTCTTATGCTGTCAAGGTTGGTACCACTCCCCCGCAGGACTTATAAGAAAAGAAAGGCTTTTTGAAGTTGGCTGAATTCAGAATACTGGAAAAGTGCTATGCCCCAAGAAAATAGGTACATAGAGTAAAGTACATGCTCCAGCTCTTGATGATGAGCCTGTGGATCAGGGAACTGACTCTGAAAAAGCTTATATTTTTTGTCTTTTTTTTTCCTTTTTAGCAGTACCCAGGGGCTTGGATATCAACAGCACATCCAAGTTTGTTTTAATTGCTACATGCATCATTCACTTCTGGAAATAGTTCTAGATTTTTCAGGACTGTAAATGTCAATTATTGGTGTTATGCCATTGGGGTTACTGTAATATATTCACAATTATGCTAAAGCCATACATGTCTGTTTTTATCATAACAGGTATAAATTACACCAAGAAATAATTTTCTATACATGATTCTCAGGGGACATTTTCACTCTTTGTTCCAATAACTAAAGATCAGTTGATCTAATATTGGAATGACAATTGTAAGGAAATGCAGAGACCAACTGTTCCTGAACCACACAAGATATCTGTCCAAATATTTACGCTCATTTGTTCAATTCATGTCATTTCCAAAATGATCAGGTCAAGTAGTTATTTTGCCAAAGAATTGTTAGCATTTTTCATATTCAATCACAAATCTGCAAAATGAACAGCTAAAAGAAAATTTCTTCTCTTATCCCAACATATGACATAGTGTATCAATGAACAGAATATTGAAATAGAAGAACAGAAATCAAGATCTTTCAGCAATTTTGTGAAATGATTTTCTAAAATCGACTAACTTGTATAATGAAGATATAAATATTTATCTAAGAAGATTATAATAAAAATTGAAGGACAAACTACATTATCATGATTTAATTTTTAAACAATTAAAAATAAGAATATCTGAATTAAATTGGCCCTCACAGTGCCAGTCTTGTGTATTATAATACTGTATGAGAAAATCTCTAAAAATGTTTCAGTTGCATTAGGTTTTCTGAATTTTGCTGATCATAATTAATCAAGATGCTTATTGTGAAGGTACACTATGAATTAAAATTTGCATGGTAGTTCCTGTTTCATTCAAATATCTTGCTTAAATATATAATATTATATTGTCCATTAATGGTTAAATAGTTGCTCATTTTATTGCTTTTGAAATTTTAATTTCCTGAAAATTGATTTATTTTTCTCTAATCTCAGAACTTTTGTAAGATTGGTGAGAGTTATTCTGAAGAAAAAAACTAAGAAATCATTTTTTGTTGAATGTGTTATGCTTGCTTATGTAGTATTGATTGAGGATTCAGTGAAATAAAAATTAAGGAACTAATTTATATTAAAGTAGCCACAGAGAAAGTTAAGTATTTTGCAAAAGTGAACAAAAATCTTTGCATCTAGACATCAGACAAATTCTAAGAGTAAAAAGGCAGGAAAAAAAAATGAAGGAGAGAATAAAAATAAAAATACTTTCCTGGTATAAGGACACAGGGTTCAGGACCCATATCCTTCACAATTTTGAGAGCAACCCACATAGCTTCCTACATGACTGGGAACAGATGTTAAACATCAAAGAATATAAAACTCTGCCACTGGATCATGTTTAGTAACCAAATCTCACAAGAATCCACTGAAACCCTGTTGTAACCAAATCTCATGAGACTGTTAAACTTTATAAGCTACCTTCTTGACACACCTCTTTCCTTTTTGATTTTTGGTATGGAATGAGAACCTTATTGTCCACACCAGCTACCATTGGAAGATTTTCCTCCTTTAGCTAGTCCATAATTAAACTATTGGATTATCTTCTGTCTAGGGTGTTCCTTGGTCTTGGGGTTGTGCTGGGCTGAAACCATTGGTGAGCCAGCCAGGGTAACAAAGAGCTGCCAACTTTAGAGAGTATGAGTCTGGGGAATAGGACTCTGGAATAATTCAGGGCACCATGCTTCCTTGGTGCAGGAAGGGCTTACTCACTTGTCTGACAGTGCTACAGTTAAGTTGGTCATTGTGTGAAGTGTGGCCAGCTATGGCAGACTGTCTTGAGGAAGACAAAGAAATCCACAAGTCCACAGGAGGCTATTGCAGTAAGCTGTTTCAGAAAGACAGAGAAATCAACAGATTTGAAAGCTGCATTGAATGAGAAGCCATGCCTTGTAGATAAGAGTTTGGAAATTTATCATGCTGTTGTGCTAGAGTAAGAGGGCATAAGCTGACTTCTCTTGGATGGGATCCCATAGATTCTTTTTCTGATGATGAAAAGATGAAGAAAGAAGAAGAATGGTAGTCAAAGCATAGAGTGATGCCACCTTTGTATGCCACGTTTCCAAAAGTTGTCTCTTTCCTACAAGGATTAACATTCAGTTCTTTAGTTTTCCTTTACATGGGACCAGTCAACCTGTTTCTGCCCTCCCCCGGGAGGGAGAAAAAATGATTTTCATGCTCCCATGAAGCTATTCATGTAGCCTGACAATCTGCCATAGACTGGCAGTAAAGGATTTGGCTAAATGGAAGAATTTAACCCTATTTCATTATATTGATGATGTCATGTTAACCAGTAGCTTTTTTCCAGAACTAAAATAAAAGCCTTAAATTCATTGCTATTTCATCTTAACAACAGAGGATGGACAATTGATCATGGTGGACTGTAATGCCTTTGCTGACCTGTCAAATTATTGAGTATTATATTGTTGGGAAATGCAAAAATTATTCCCTTTGCAGTAACTGATAAGGTACAATGTTTCCCTATGTTATATATGCCAAAATAACTTATAGCTTTCCTAGGATTGCTGCAGTATAGGAAATCTTTCATACCTCATTCAGCCCAAATGTTAAAATCTGTTTACATTAGAAAATGCTAGCCCTGGGAATGGGACACCTCTCAGCAGGCTGCTTTTGAAAAAGTTGGATGGGCCGTTACGCTGGCTCAGGCTTTATGGGAATTGGACACAGATTCAATTTGTGAATTATTTATGACCATTTATGATTTTGGCCTTGATTGGGACTTTTGGCAAAGGCAACCAGCAAAGTGAGTTCCCATAAACTTTTGGTTTCAATTCTGGAAAGGAACCAAAATATTGTACAATCCCTTAGAAAAATAAGTGTGTGCAGCCTGTAACACCTTATTGCAAGTTGAAGGACTAACTCAGAAATGCTCTGTGAAATTAAGAACAACCATCCCCATACAGGGTTGGTATGCACTTATCTCCTACAATGCAGCAACTTCAACAACAGTCCCTTAAGTACAGAAATGCATGACATCCTGAGACCAGTTTCCTGTGTGGAAGACAATACTTGTCCCTCCCTGCTGATCCTTCTGATGTGGCTCTCTCTGTGTCCATCATGGATGGATGTGGCAGTATACATAAATCAGCCTGGAACACTGATGGATCAACACATGGGCAGCCTGCCACAAGGATGACTGTAGTCATGCAATCTAGTTCAGACATTATATGGTGAGAAATTGCAATTATGCAAATCAGCCAATGGGCTGAATTAAGGGTTGTATGGATGGTTAGTGTTCATGAATCAGGAGATGCATTATTTATTTGTGCCGATAGTTGGGCAAGGTACTATGGTCTGGCAGTGTGGATGGCCACTTGGAAGCAAGAGCAATGCACTATTGTCTGCCACCCCTTATGAAGAAAATAAATATGGGAAGATACTTAGACTATCTGTCACAAGCAAAAAGTAACCATGTTTTATGCCTCGCTCACAGTGCTGATTTTTTACTTGGCAATATTAAAGCAAATGCTTTATCAAAAATTCATATTCTAAAGCCAACATCACATGAGGCTGCATAGGAAAAGAAGACACCATGATTACCAGACTCTGTGGAGACTGGTAAAGCAATTCCAGCTGCACATCACCCAACAACTGAAAAGTCGTGGATGGCTGAATCTCCTGTTTTCTGTGATACCCAATGATGCTTCTTCTTCAGCTCAGTCACTGGAATTGCCATATATTGGTTCCAGTCACCAGGCAGCAGGTAAATTATGAGACCACTTTCCTTGTCTTGAGGTGCAATATATGCTTTTACAGGCACAGATATAGCCATTGGAGTGTTGCTGACCTTCTCATGAGTGAAAGCTAACCAAAAAGCTATATCACTTAGAAAAGCCCCAGGAGCATTCTTCAGGGCCCCCACACATGTTCACAGTGTTAGGGGGACCCCTCTTCTATTAAGCAGCCTAAGCACAGGCTACTGAACATGACACCTTATGGACATTTCATTTGCCTGACAGCCTCACAGCCGCAGAGTCAATTGAAAAGATGGTTTGGCATTTAAAGGAGCAATTAAAAGATGATAAGAAATCTCTGCAGCAGGGGATATTCTTGTTTTATCGGGCCCTTGCAAACCTCAGTTCATGGCCCCTAGAAAACTGCTTCTGGTAAAGGTGGAACCCACTCAGGTTCTGCAAATTCAGGTAAAAAGATCAGTAATTCTACAACCATAAGGAGGTAATGAAAAGAACTTGATCACAACTGTGCCACAACTATTAGAAATTGGGGGAAATAAAGTTAATTTCCTGTGATTCTGGCCAATGCATCCATATTAATTGGGAGTCCTAGGTCTCTTGGGTATTGAGGTGACCAAAAATTTAATTACAAGATCAGAGTTTATACACAAAATGCTAGTTGTATTCATAAACCTCCCAGATGCCCCAACCCCAGGGCACAGTGTTTATGATTCTGTTGATACTTACCCAAGGGTAACTGTGGATTTGAACTAGTTAGACTGCTTAGATAGGCTGCAACCTGTGGAGTATGCAATCAGCAGAGAAACAAGGGTGGAGGTATCTGCAGGCTCAGGGAATATGCTGCTGCTTTCTGTTGCTGAGCACACCAGCCACCACAGTTCTGTGTGTGCCCACACTTGCAAGATCATGAATAAATTATTTTCTTCTCCATAATTGGATAGGCATTTGTTCTCTTTCAGGTATAGCTTTCTTTCCAACCCTGGGCACTTGTCTAAGAACTGAGGCTTCAGTGGAAGACCCTCAGTGAGGATGAAGTGGAGATGCATCCTGCTGATTTATTGGTTTTGGACTCCACTGTTGGGGGCCCACTTCCAACAGACAGAAAGACCCAAGACCCACTGCTTATATCTGCCAGTTGTAGAGGAGGAATACAAAAGGGGAAATCAGTCTCATGGTGACCAGGCAACCATGTGCATGGGCCAAGGTAAGAAAGAGAATTATTAAATATTACTTTGGTGGTTGGGGAAATTCTGATGAACCTGAGATTGAATGTGTGTATCTGAGACCTACAAAATACTGTGTGAAGTGAGTGCAGAGTCCCAAACCATAGTTCCCTTCTCCTGTAAGGGAAAGGACCAGAGACAGATGAAGTGAAATGGTGCCAAGAGAAGGAAACCCAGGCAAGACCCAGAATGGGCAATTGAGGCAGTTGACTGGCCACAGATAAAGAAAATGGGGTATCTATAGAGTCCCCAGGGACATTCCCCTTGACAATCTGTTAGGGAGAGTATTAAAAACACTGTACCTATAGTGACAGGACTAGAGAAAGGACATAAAGAAAATGACTAAATACTGATGTCACACTTGGACTAAGGAAAGCTTTTTGACACCCAATGTGTTTTGGTGAAAATACAGGACAGATGAGGGTTGGCTTTGTGCTGGCTTTATCATGCTTTATGTTAATGGAAAAAAAGCCCATTCCAAAGAGAAGTCTGAGTATACTATTTTTTGGCTAAAGGGGAGGGAAGCTACACTTTATCCTTTGAAGATTAAAACCCAAGAACTAGAGACTAAATCTTTAGAAACTAAAGCCTGTGATCCTTTATTGAACATTCCTGCATACTATTCTTCTCCCTCTTGCTCACAGGGGAGGCACTATTTGACCATGAAGGCCCAGTGGAGTCAACCCATGTACTCCAGGGAAACAGAGGGCCAACTGGGGCCACTGCTTCACTTGTTACAACCCCAAAAAAATTTAGAAAAGAGTTGGAACAGTGTAAGAAAGATACACAGAATTTCCCATTCCAGGAGCTCCTGAGGAAAAAAGGGTGAGAGAGCACAGACCCGCTGAATCTATATAACCTCTGAGAGAAATACCTATTGGACCAGGGAAAATCTATTATGTAAATGCCCCATTTATGAGTACAGAAGTAAGGAACATTAAGAAGGGAATTAAATCATAAGTGGAATCCAGTAAGGCTGGCCAAACAATTGTATCAATTTCTAGGCCCCAGTTTATATACCTGATGTGAGCTTATGTCTATCCTAAATATCCTATTTATGAAAGGAGAAAGGAGAATGGTGAGGGTGGCTATGAAAGAATGGGAGAGACAGCACCCACCTGGGTAAGGGGTAATAGCAGAGGAGAAAAAATTCCCCAATGTAGATCCCAATTGGGGTAATAATAATCAGGAAAACAGGGCACAAATGAGGGATCTTAGAGACCTCATTATACAGGGGATAAAATTGGCTGTCCCCAAATCTAAGAACTTAAATGAAGCCTTTGAAGTGACTCAAGAAAAGGATGAGACTCCTTCTGCTTACCTGCAAAGGTTGAGGGACCAGATGAGGAAATACTCAGGTATGGACCCTGATATTCCTGTGGCCCAAGGAATGTTAAAGGTTAGTCATGTAAAGGGGTCTTAGCCTGACATTCAGAAAAGATCCAGAAACTAGAAGTGTGGATGGAGGAGGCACTAGAACAGTTATTGAGAGGGTCTCAGAAGGTGTTTGTGAGAAGGGAAGTGGAAAAGCAAAAGCAACAAACTAAAGTCATGATGAGAACAGTCATTCACATGGTCAAGAAGAGATTAGAGATAAAGCATGGAGGAGACAGACAGAGGCCAGATAGAAAGACAATCTGGGCCAGAGGGGATAAAGGAGTGTTGAGGGCCCTGGACTCCACAGGATGCTATCACTGAGAGAAATCTGGTCATTTAAAAAGGAGTGCCTGAGATGGAAGAAAGAAGGCTGGGTGGTCCCTATGATGAATTTTGAGGCTCCTTGTCTCAAAATCCCACCTGGAACCCTTAGTAAACCTGAAAGCGGACCCATATCAAGAAGAAATTACAGCTTTGTTAGACACTAGGACACCTTGTTCTTCTGTGAACCACATCCTGAAGGGGATTGAGTTCTCTGGTAGCTCCCTCACAATTTCAGGGGAAAAAGTGGAAGGATTTAAAGCCCCCATTTTCAAATAAACTAACATTTGTTGGTAAGATAAGCAAATTACGAGCCCTCTGCTATGTGTCTACAAGGCTGGGAATAACTTATTGGGAAAGAACCTTATATTACCCATGGTACTGGACCTGGAATTAGGGGATGGCCAGATAGAACTTGTCTTAACCTTGCTTACCAAAGAGGTTGAAAGTGACATCCAAGAAAAAGTATGGTTGAGGGAAGGAAATGGGGTGAGGGTGGGGTTTTCAGGCCCTCCCTATCAAAATCAAATGGAGTAGAAAGGGAAGATATTTTGTCAAAGACAATATTCCACCCCACTGAAGGGGAGACAGGGACTTAAGCCATCATTGAAGGCCTCCTTTGAGATGGACTCATGGAAATCTATATGTCTCCTTTCAATACTCCCATTCTATCCATCCAGAAAGCAAAGGGTAATTGGATGATGGTACCGGACCTGAGGGCCATCACCAAATTGTTCAAGTTAGACACCATGTGGTCCCTAACATTTATAAATTCCTTAGTAAGAGCCCCTACCATTGTAAATGGTTCACTGTAGCAGACCTGAAGGATGCTTTTTTGGGCCTGCTCTCTTGATCCAAAGAATAGAGGCTTGTTCAATTTTGAATGGGAAAATCCCTTTACTGGAAGGAGGCAGCAATATATGCGGATGGTCCTACTCCAGGAATTAACAGAATCTCTGAATCTCTTTGGGCAGAAACTAGAGAAAGTGTTGGAAAATTTTTCAATCCCATCTGAAAATTACCCTTTCATAGTATATAAGTGATCTATTAATATCAGGTAAAGAAAAACAGGTGGTTGCCCAGGCTACAAATGACCTGCTGAACTTCCTAGAAGACCAAGAGCTAAGGATATCAAAAAGTAAACTATAGTTTGTGGAAAAGGAAGTTAAATACTTAGGCCATCTCATAAGTCAAGGAAGAAGGAAAATAAATCCAGAGAGAATCCAGGCCATAATTTGATTGCCTCTTCCCTGGACAAAGAAGGAAATAAGGAATTTCTTAGGATTAGTGGGTATTGTATGTTGTGAATAGATTCTCAGATCTCTCACACTAAAGTACTGCACCAAAGATGATTGAGGAAAGAGCCTGACAAATTAGAATGGAGAAAGGAGGATGTAGAAGTCTTAGAATGGCTCAAATGGGTACTGGTACAGGTTCCTGTCCTGGCTCCCCACTCCCTGGGGAAGTCTTCCCATATATATGTTACAATAGATAAAGGAATAGCCTTAGCGATACTAACCCAAATCTGGAGAAGCCAAAGGAGACCCATAGCCTTCCTTTCTAAAATTTTGGGTTCTGCCTCCAGAGTGTGGTCAGGGTATGTTAAGGCTTTTGCAGTAACAACTCTCCTAGTAGAAGAAAGTATGAAACTGACCTTTGGAAGACATTAGTGGTCAGCATTCCTCATCATGTAAGGACTATTTTATAAAAAGAGCAGAGAGGTCCCTAAATGATTTCTGAATCCTAAAGTATGAGGTGATCTTAATGGAAAAGGATGACCTGGTTTTAACCACAGACAATAGTCTAAACCTGGCCTTATTCCTTAGGAAAGGGCCTGACCAAATGGAATATCTTGAACATAACTGTTTGGACTTATTTGAGTATAAAACCTGAGGTCTCCTGGTCTAGGGGATCTCTCCTTATGTTCAGGGAAATAATTGTTCATATATGGGTCCTCTAGGGTGCTGGAGGAACAGAGGCACGGTTTCAATTTTGGATGAGCTAACTTATGAAGTAAGAGAGGCTAGTATATTGCCCAATAATTGGTCAGCTCAAACTTCTGAATTATATGTGTTAAATCAAGCCCCCAAAATATTAGAAGGAAAAGATGATACTGTCTATACTGACTTCTAGTACACCTAGGGGGTAATCCACACCTTTGGAAAAAATTGGGAAGAAAGGGGATTAATTAACAGCATAGGGAAGGAATTGATCCATTGGGAATTAGTAAAACAAGTTCTAACTAATCTACTCTTATGAAGGGAAATATCAGTGGTGCTCATTAATGGGCACCAGAAAGGTCTCTCCCTTGAGGCAAAGGGCACCAGGTTGGCAGGTTAAAAGGTTAAGGAAGCTTCCCTTTGTCCTCCATCAAAATTAATGGTCTTAATGCCCTCCAATTCCAGAGAATTTGAGGGTCCTACATTCTCTGAAAAGGCAGTAAAGGAGCTAGAACAACTGGGAGCAAGTCCAGATGATCAGGGGAGATGGGTCCTCCTGGATGGTGGACAGATGTTAAATAAACAAATAATTAGAGAAATATTAGCAGTCTTGCATCAAGGATGACACTGGGGAGTACAGGCCATGTGTGACCAGAAGAGTCTTATCCAAGGAAGACAGGTGAGGGATTTAAAGCTCAATTTAAAATGAAATATTTGGGAGTGCATGGGCCTCTATAATATATCCAAACAAATATGTGCACGGTGCATAATTTTCCAAAAAGTTCTAAGGTACAGGTACAAAGGATAAAGGAACCAGGCTTCAGGCCAATTCAGAGCATTCAACTGGATTACACTCCAGTAGGACAGCTACAATATATTTTTGTTCTTGTAGACCATCTAACAGGGTGGGTGGAGGCATATCCTATAACATAAGCTGTAGCATTGGGAACTTCCAAGATTATTTTAAACAAATTGTTCCCCATTATGGGTCAGTATAAAATATCAATTCTGACAATGATAGCCATTTTACCTCCCATATGCTGCAGGATACCATGCAAAGCCTAAATATTGCACAGGATTTTCATACTCCCTGGCATCTGCCATCATCAGGAAGGGTGGAAATAATGAATCAGACCTTAAAGAAGCATCTATCTAAACAAAATTACCTTGAACTGATGTCTACCCATAGCTCTGCTAAGAATTAAAACTGTCCCTAGAAAATAATTAGGAATCTCTCCCACTGAAATGCCCCTTGGTTTCTCTTTCTGCAGGAAAGCTGGAGATCTCCTCTTTCCCCAGGAAAGATAGAGACCTCTTCCTGAAGAATTACATACTGGCTTTTTCCTCTGTCCTTTCATCCTTCAGGCATGGTAATTTACTGGCCTAGACCCTGCCTCTTGAATTTGCGGTCCATGGATATCAACTTGGCACTTGGGTCCTCATCAAATTGTGGAAAAAGCCCAAACTCCAACCAGCCTGAGAAGAACCTTATCAAGTTCTGTTGATAACTGAGACAGCCATCCAGTTGGCAGAGAAAGGCTGGGCTCCCTATGCCTGAGTGAAAGGACCAGTATATGAGTCAGACAATAAGTACCCAACAGCATAGTCCAGTTCCTGGAAAATAACTCCAACTTTGGACCTTTTAAAGATTATGTTAAAGAGATAATAGCTGGGAAAGTAGAAGGGGGGTTTAGGATTTGGGATTTGAATATTCTACCTTAATCTAACATAGTCAATAGTGACCCTGATCAGAACAGTCTTACCCAAGGAAGACAGATGAGGGATTTAAAGCTCAATTTCAAATGAAAATAATTATACTAGCTCTAATGTTCTAAATTTGGAATGTAATGAGCCCTGTGAGATTGATTGTGAACATAACCAAAGGTTTAGAGTCCCAAACTGTAAAATTTGATGCTTGCCAAGTAATAAAACACAGAGAATTTGTGAATCAATGGTAATTGAGTGAGGAACTCAAATATTTATGCTCAGATCCAGTAAGGAGGGGTCCCCAAAGCACCCTTGGGTATGGGTCTTGCCACTTATGGGCTTTTGTTTGGTGGACTACATAATTCCAGGGGTGGAACGCAGCTGAAAGTCAGGGCTCACAGATATGTCAAATCCTCAGGCTAAAATAACCTTCAACAAACAAACTGCCCAGCCAGATTGTCAGAATCTCCAGTGCAATTTTGTGCTGATAACAATTAAGGGAGCAGATGAAATCAATATCACCCAGTGATGTTGGGGTTCAAACAAGTACATGTCCCCAGTAGATCAAATGGGATAGGGGCAGACATGATTGAAAAACACCCTGTGGGAAAGTTCAGAAAACAAGTTCTCTCCCTAACACCAATGATGCTGTCTGCAGTTAACTCTTTAGAAGTGCCAAAGGAGGCCCAACTGGAAGTTAGGTCCCTAACTTTTGATCAATTCAAAATGATCCCACAGTCATCAAAGTAATCAAAGCAGTAGATTTGAAACAGACCGAGGAGATAGAAACAGGATATGGAGTTATAAATGCCTGGGTAGAATGGATTAAATATATAGTACAAAGTCTAAACAGAAGCAACTGTTATGTTTGCACCACAGGCCAGCCCATTGTCCTTGTCATGTCATTTCTGATGGTTATGGAGAAACATGAAAAGGAGTTCAAACGCATGGTATACCTTTTTCAGAATGATACTCAGGGAGAAAATTGTAGTGCATTGTCCTCTCTTTTCCCTTCAGTCAGGAGAGGAAACACCACGGCCATACCAGTTCCCTGACTCAGTCAAGGAAGTTACTTTGCCTATCTTTCTAGACAGGGAGAAGAGCTTCAGGATATTGGGACTGTGACCTCATGCACCCATGTGGCACTGAGAATAATGCTGGCAGTTTCTCCAATTTAACCATATCCTGAGCAGATCTTTGGTAGTATTGTTAGGGGCACTTTCCGACAGGTATTGCCTAAGAAGTGGAGAGGGGCCTGTTCTCTGTTTCAGTTTTCCATCCCATTTACCCTGGCATTTGAAAGAGAAGAGGAAGCTCAAATCCAGGGGGAAAGAAAGGGAAAAAGACCACTAAACCCACATGGTTCTTTTGATGACTGACTCTATTTAGACAGAAAAGAAGTGCCATGGGGAATCCCAGGTGAGTTTAAGGCCAGAAATCAAATAGCTGTGGGATTTGAGTCATCCCTATTTTGGTGGGTCACAATTAATAAAAATGTGGGTTAGATTAACTGTATATATTATAATCAACAAAGATTCGTCAACCACACCAGAGATGTAGTGAAGGGCATCTCAAAACAGTTAGATGCTACCAGTTGAATGACATGGGAAAGCAGGATAGCCTTGGGCATGGTGCTAGCTGAAAAGGGAGACATCTGTGTTATGATCAGAGGTAAATGTTGCACCTTCATCTCCAATAATAAAGTCCCAGGTGGAACTATCACAAGAGTTTTGCAAGGTTTAATGGCTTTATCTGAAGAATTGGCAGAAAATTCAGGCATTAATAACCCCTTCATGGGATAGTTAGAAAACTGGTTTGAGAAATGAAAAGAGGTGGCACTGTCCATATTAACTTCTTATTTCATCATAGCTAGGGTACTCACAGCACTTGGGTATTGCATTATCTCATGTGCCTGAGGGCTAGCTCAGAGATTCATAGGGTCTTCCCTAACCAGCAAATGCCTGTTCAGTACAGAGAAACAATTTGTACCCCTTTAAAGAGGAAGGTCTTATGATGAAGAGTGTGGAAAAGCTCTTACCAAGTTTGCAAAAAAAAAAAAAATTAGAATGTGAAAACCAAAAGAGTTCAAAAAGAAAGAGGGGGAATTAGTAAAACTAAAGTTAGGTGGATCTTTGACACAAAATGGCCAGGATTAGAGAAATGGAACTAACTAAACAAAAGCTAGCAAAACAGCTCAGACTAGTCTGATAAGCAAGAGGAGAGGGCCTCTGATGTAAACCTAGAATTGGTGCCAGATCCTTACCTGGGTAAAAACAAGTAACAGCCAGGGTCACTGGAATGTAAAGCCTAATCAAAAGTGAAAATTTTTTGTGGGACATTTGAACTACTTAGACTGCTCAGACAGGCTGTAACCTCTGGAGTATCCAATCAGCAGAGAAACAGGGGAGGGACCTGTGTGCAAGGCTCAGGGGATAAATGCCACTGCTTTTGGTCACCCAGCATGCCAGCCAACACATTTCAGTTGCACACCCACTCTTGCAAGTTTGTGAATAAATTCTTTTCTTCTCCACAACTGGGTGAGTGTTTATTCTCTTTCAGGTATGGCTTTCTTTCTGATATCAGAGAAGGGAGATTTTAGGTTAAAGTCTATGTATTGGAAATAAGAATAATAAGACAGAACAAATTAGAACTTCAAACTACTATTCTAATTAACCTATTATTGTGCATCACTATAACATTATAAAATACTTTTAAATTTTTCACTGAATTAAAAAAATGAGTTAATGGCCTGATTGGGAATCTCCAAAAGCTTTCTTTTTCTTATTTAAAAGCACCATGGGGGAAAGGTTGAGAAACTCTAACTGAAGGGAGTGTGAGACAAAAGTATTTATGTAGATATTGTAAAAAGAGAATTGAAAGAAGTAAAATACAAACTTTGATGGTATTAAACCAATCTATTATTCTTTATAAGTATTCAGACTCACAAGAAAAATATCAATTCTGATACATTTCTCTCAGTAATCTACCTTAGTCCACAATGGCAAAAAATAAATAACATAAAATATGGAATCTGAAAGTATGTGCTCATGGCCCAGCTGCTTGATTAAAAGCTGCATTTGGTGTTAGACTTTTCTTTAAAGCAGGAATACATACAAATGACCAAGCAGACACTGATGGATGCCAAGCAGAATAATTATAAAAATAACTTCCTTTAACTTTAACAATTTTGGTTATAAATGAAGGAGACATACAATTGAAATTTATGTTCAAGTTTTTTATTTTTAAATTAAATATTGGCTCTCAATATTAATAATATAAACATATCATTAAAAATACAAGAGACAAGAGCCTTGAGAAAGGTATTCCATATTTTGGCTAGATGCAATATATTTGTTTTGTTATTAATAACAAGAATGCAAACAGCTTAACTGGTTTAAATCCAGCTATTCATATTATGATAAAAATATATACAGGGTGGGCCACATGGCTCAGCAGGCAGAGTTCTTACCTGCCATGCCGGAGACCCCAGGTTCAATTCCCAGTGCCTGCCCATGGGGGAAAAAAACAAACAAACAAACAAACAAAATATATATAAAGTCATATTAATGATCATATTTTACTTTTTCATATGCTAAACTACTAATTTTTAAAAATGTTATTGAAATTTCATAAATATATATGTATATATATTCATTTATTCTGCATGCCAAACATTATACTAGGTATGATGTAATCAATATATTACATATTGAAATGATCCAGAAGGTATAAAGTGAAAGTGATTGTGATTCTTAATGAATTTAATAATAATAGATCAATCCTTAGAAATTAATTAAAGTATCTTCCATAAATAACATTTTAACAGTAAGCAGGATATTCCAGATATCTTTACTCAACATTGAAACTCAATAATGTTTGCAAGGGAGAAAATAAATAAAAGTTATTATTTACTGAGCATTTGTTCCTGTGCCCTTTGTTGATTTAGAAATATATGTACCCCAGAAAAACATTTTTGTAAATCTCATCCATTCCTTTGTGTGCAAAGTTGCTGTATGTGGGATCTCTTGAAGTGGTTGCTTTAGTTAATGTGTGTTTCAGTTTGCTAAAGCTGCCAGAATGCAATATACCACAAATGGGTTGTCTTTTAAAAAGGAGATTTATTAAGTTACAAGTTTACATTTCTACAGCCCTTAAAATGTACAAATTGAGGCATCATCAAGAGGAGATCTTCACTCAAGAAAGACTGATCACATCCAATCCCTTTTCCTGTCAGCTCAGAAGGCATGTGGTGGGCATTTCCTTATCCTTTGCTCTCAGGTTCCATTATTTTCTGCTTCTGCTTCCAGTTGCTTTATGTGTTGGCGCTCCCAGCATCACAAACATCTGAGTCTACATGTCTATTCTCTCTACTGACTCTTTTAAAGACTACAGTAAACTCATTAGGATCCACCTTCAATGGGAAGGGTCACATCTCCATGAAAATAACCTAATCAAAAGGTTTGGGTTCATATCTCCATGGTTCATATCTCCATGGTTCATATCTCCATGGAAAAGATTGCATCAAAAGATCTCACCCACAATAAATCTGTACCCACAAGATTGGCTTAAAAAAGCATGGCTTTTCTGGGGTACATAGTTTCAAACCAGCAAAATATGTATCCCATGACAGACAGAATGGTTCTTGATACTATTAATGGAGTCCTTTAAAAGAGAATGAAATTGAGACAGTGAGGGGGAAAAAATGAAGCAAAAAGCTGAAATCAGAAGAACCCAGAAAAGAAGGGAAAGACCATTAGACACCATCTGGTATCTTGTCATGTGACAGAGGAGCCAAGGATGGCTGGCAGCCAGGCTTCAGGTAGAAAGCATCACCTTAATGTTGCCTTGATTTGGACATTATACAGGCCAAAAAACGATGGGTGAAGAGATATTCATCTTCTGTGCTGAGCAATTTCATGTTACTTATTCAAACAGCTTAAGAAACTAAAATATGTATAATTCCTTATTTTATTCTAATAGCAGCTCTCAGAGAAAATATACTCCAGAGCAAAATTCAACTTGCATCTCCTTTTGTAGCATGTACTCTTCAGTGATATATTGCTTCCTATTGTACCATACTTTTATTCTGCAACCACCATTTGCCAATATAATGAAATAAAACAAAATATGATCCTTGAAGTTACAGATATTTTTAAGCCATTAAGACAAGTGAAAGTGACTATGAACCAAAGAGACGTGATTAAGAGATTATGATATATAGAGTAAACTGAAGTTGTTCTAGATTATGTAGCTAGCAAAATAAGTCTAAAAATTAATAATTTTTCCCTCTACCTCAAAAAATAAGGCACCAGATAGTTGAAGGATTATTGTATTCTTTTGAAAGATGTTCATGATGTTCTCTTGCTCATATCTTGAACTGGACTGTTTCTTCAATTAGTAAATGACAGCATCCACCCAATTTTGAGTACTTTTATTTACCACAACAAGCTTTTTCCTTTGTTTTTTTAAAAGAGGTTTTAGACTTCAATTCTAATATAAAATGCTACATGAATCATGTTTTGATGGATACTTCCTAATCACCTATGCAATAGGCAAGAACTAATGTATTTAGTACCTAAGATTTCATTGTATATTTAAACTTGATATTTTACTTTTTATATCTTAAAATATTCTGCAAATTATCTGAAATTTCTTCTTACCCGTGGGAACATTAATACAGGTTTAGCTACACCATAAATATGATTTATTAATAAATAATCATAAGTATGTATGAGTTTTTTATTTCCATAACTCTTGTGGTAACCCACAGAAGAGGCCCCAAAGGGAATACGATCAAATTATCTTCTAGTTCTAAACAACAATATGATGATTTTCTCAATAATAGAAATTAAATGGTTCCTGAAAGGCAGGCCACATCCTGACATTTATTGAATGAATAGAGTTTTTTGGCCTCTCATGCAAAATGAAAGCTTAGACAATAAAAATGCATTTATATTTTAATGCTATATAAGAAATCTCAAGAAATGAGACATAAATTTATATAATAAGCGCTGACATGGGTTAGCACATAACTTCTCGGAGCCCAGTTTTCACAATTTGGCAATGTAAACCACCTTAACTTGCAACAAATGAGTAAATATGATAAACTATAATAAAGTTAAATTATAGTATATATCTTATAGAATCTAGTACATACGTTTATTGTAATCCAAATTCTTTGTATTTCTACTCTGTTTAAATTATGAAGTGATCTGTTTGGAATGCATAAGTTGCAAAATTTGAGCTTTTCAATGGTTTATTATTCAAAGTGATGATGAAACTACAAAATGATGTAGACATGTGGAAATGGAGCTATCCAAAAGATATAGCCTGGAAGTCTTTTTTAGTGTTGTAATTTTGTGAATTCAGAATACTAGCTTACAGTTTACTCTGAAAAATTGGTAACAGACCCACCCACGCCAACATAAATACGACCCAAAACCAGAAAGCTAACATTGGTAGATGAGGAAGAATCAACAGATATTTCACTTTTTTTCAATTCTCTGGTCGTTCCTTACAGGCTATTTATTCAAAATACTTTTCAAGACCTATAATTTGGGCTGATATATAACAAATAAAAATGCTGTGGTTTATGAACAGTAAGTATTAAGAGAATCAAAACTGAGAAATGGGATAAAGTATAGTGTTATGCTGGCAATCTGAGGTATTTTTGAAAGTGTATAAAGTGGGCCATCAGGATGGGGTGAAATGTGAAAGAAGAGTTGCAACTTCACATTAAGAATTATTTTTTGGTGATCTCTTTTAAAAGATGAGCAGACAATAAAGAGTACCAAATATGTAAGTCAATGCACTATTTAAAATAAAGAAAAAATAACAAATACTAAAAATAAAATTGAATGATGTTAAGACAAATAGGACAGAAGAAAAATGAGTAGGGCAGAAACACAGGAATGAAGTTGCAAATGAAGCAGGAAGTTCTGGAGAATACAAGTCCCAGAAAGTGCTGTTACAGCAGCACATAAAGACTAAAGTGCAATGAACCACTTAGGAAGGCAAGACATATATACCTATGGCATTAAATGAACTCAGTTGAGAAAGTACTCATGAGTAAGGCATAGTTATAGGAATTAAAGTAGCTCAAAATATGATAACACTTGGCTGTTATAAAAACGCAAGAGTGTTTCTTAGGCCTGACATTCAGAAAGCTATTTTGGACCACCCTTAACCTTTACCTGCAATTCTTTCTGATAGTCAAAATGTCCTTCACATTTTACGGTGGGAGAATAAAAGAATGACAATTAAAGTCCATATAATGGTACTTAAAATGCAAAATGATAAAATAAGCAATAATGTTCCAAAAGTTAATAATCAGAGAGTAACATAAGGGCTTATGGCAGGAAAATTAATACCATATTTTATTGTGTTAAAATATATAAATAATGGAGGACTGAGGTAAGATGAAGTAGGGAGCTCCAGAACTCAATTTTTCCACCAAAATATCTATTGAACAGTTAGTAACTGCCTGAAGGAACTATTTTGAAGCTCTGGGGGCCAGAAGAACTCTGTACAGCATGTAGGTAAGAGTTAGAGGAAAGGGCTGACAAATTATGGTAAATAATGTAAATTGCTCTCTCTATATGGGGACTACTGGCACCCATCTTCTACTTCTGTGGCAGTCTGCTTTGGGATCCAGTACCTGACTGACTCATTGATGAAAAAACTGGGGACTTAGAAATCCTTTTCCACAAGGCCTAGGGTAGGCATGCCCAACTACTGATAATAGCTTTGATTAGTGCAGTCACATCACTGTGGGCTCAGCTCTGAGATTTAATGAAAAAGACAAGGAGAGATTGATGAATGCCATAAGAGAAAAGCAATGTACTACATAAAAGGGAATTCAAATTATATAGAGAGGCAATATCTCAGTAGAAACCATGGAGGCAAGAAGACATTGGGATTAAAAATTCAAAAGTGCTGAAAGGAAACTGCCAACCAATAATTGTATATGTATTGAGGTTTCCTTTCAAAAATGAAGGAGAGGTGATGTCATAAGCGTGGCAAAATAAACAGCTACTGCAAAGCTCTCTACAGAGATTCAATGAAAAAAGCACAATTCTGAATTGTTCAGAAATCTGGAGGAAAATATAGACTGGAGAAGGAACGTACAAATGCCAAATTGAGGACAGAGAAAAATATCAGTTAGGAACTTCCATCTCAGATGACTTGTCCTCTCTCCACCCCCTCATGCTCTCTCACATAGAGTGGGGAGGGCACAGAAACAGCAGTCAGTATCTTTTCCGTGGGGCCACATAATATAATATGTCTCACAGCAATAAGATTGAACCATAACATGTGGAGACTCAGGGGACAGGGGAGGACATTCCAAGGCCAAGGACAAAGAGGAACAAAGAGTCTGAGAAAATATGGACAGCAACTGTAATTTCAGCCCTCAGTCCAAAAGCTCTTTCCCCTTGAAGGGACCTTGATCCTTGCCTGAGAGATGGCCAAAATTTGGGACATGTAGGGAGTCTTCTGCCACAGAAAAAATAGGGGGACAGAGCCAAAAATTGAGCCATATTTTGGCTGGTAAAATGAGGGCATAGGAACCCTGCAACTTCAGCCTTGCCCCGTCAGATGCAGCCTGTTCAGAGGCAAACAGCTTCTGAGGATGATTAAGTCATTGGACAGCACCATCTTCAGGACAGTCCAGAAAACACAGAGGAATTGAAGCTAGTATCTGGAGAGTTCAAAGACTCACCAGATACTATCTCAGACCCACTGGAACTTGTCTATACTCCCTGAATGTGACCCTGGCATGCAGGTGACTGCATGTTCCTTCCGACCCAGCATGGGTGGATGTCAGAGTTGGATTCTCAGTGGTCAATATAATTTCCCATTTCCTTTCCAATACTTTCCTGGAACCCCCATGGCATCCTTTATAGCCTGCATGAAAATATCCATTTGCAGATGAAGAAGTAGAGGCTCATAGAGGTGACAGGACATCACTCTGTGTCACATAGCAGGAAGGATGAATTGGCAGGATTTGGGACCAATTTCAGGCTCCTAGCCCAGTGTTCCTTCCTTTCTACATGGCAGGGGTAACCTCTTCCTTGCCCACCTGGTGAATCAGTAACAATATGGTCTTAAGCAATAAATGTGTCAAAGAAGAAAGCACAAAGGAAAATAGGAAGTGTCTTGAGGAGAATGAAAGTGGAAATACAACATTCCAAATCTTATGGGATGCAGCAAAGGTAGTGATGAGAGGGAAAATTATAGCTCAAAATATTTATGTTAGAAAAAGCAACAAAGATCTCAAATCAGTGACCTGACTCACAACTTGAGGATTTAGAAAAAAAGAAAACCAAATTAAACCCAAAGTGAATAGAGAGAAGGATACAACAAAATTACAATGGAAATAAATGAAATAGAGAATACAAAACAATAGAGAAAACCAAAATTTGGTGATTTGAAGAGATTAATAAAATCAACCAACCTTTAGCTAGGACAAAGAAAATAACAGGGAATAATAAAATAACCAAAACCAAAGTGAAATGGGGGACATTACAACCAGCCCCACAGAAATAAGACAGATTATAAGAAGAAACTATGGACATCTGTACACCAACCAAATAAATATCTGAGATGAAATGGGCAATTTCCTAGGATAATTCAAACTATTCATAGACACAAAAATAAATATATGTTCTACCATGTCCCCTTGCCACAAAACGAAATTAAGTAAAACATGATTCCTATGGTATAATTTTTTTTCTTTCATCCGTAAAGACAAGAGGAGGAGACTTTGAGTTAGACAGATTATCATTAAAAGCCTATGAAATACATAGCAATCTGCAATAGCTTCTAAAGTATATAAAAGGAAAATGCACTTACAGGAATTATTGATTATTTTATACATTATATCAAAATATAAGAAACTGAAAATTTCTTGCTCTCTAAAACTTTACATAACCACTTAAGTTTGGACCTGTATTAGTTTGTTAAGTTGCAAAAAGCAATATATATGAAATGGAACGGCTTTTAAAAAGGGAATTTATTAAGTTGCAAGTTTAAAATTCTAAAGCCATAAATATGTCCTAACAAAGGCATCCAGAAAAAGTTACCTTAGCTCAAGGAAGGGTTATTTAGAAAGGTATGTAGCTGGCATCTGCTGGTCCTTGTCTTCTGGTTTCAAACAGCTTCCCCAAAGGGGTTCCTTTCATCATCTCCAAAGGTCTCTGGTTGTGTGGACTCTGTCACTTCTGCTCTCCAAGCATATGTAGATTTCACTTAGCTGCCCTGGAACAAAAATCTGGGTTTCATTTCTCAGTTCAGCATCTGGAAGAGTCAGAGATTTCCTCTCTTCAGTTTCTGGCTATTTCTATAAGTCCTTGCTTCACCTCTGGTCTATTTCTATTTCAATCTCCAAATGTCTACATCAGCTCTCAGTCAGCTCTGAACTCTCTCCAAAAAAGTTTCCCCTTTTATAAGACTCCAGTAAACTAATGAAGGACCACCTGGAATGAACGGAGTCATATCTCCATCTAATCAAAAGTCATACCCACACCACAATTGGGTGTGTCACATCACCATATAGACTATCAAATCAAAAGTTTCCATGCCAAAATATTGAATCAGGATTGAAAGTAATGGATGCCCCCACAGACAGATTCAAGATTAAAAATGGCTTTTCTTGGGTACATAATATATTCACATTTGCACAAGACTCTTATTCCATTGTTCTAACCTTGAACAGGACTGTCTTCTTCCATAGGAAAATGAAAGTATTTGCATAATTTTGATCACATATATTTTTTACATGGGCAGGCAGTAGGAATTGAACCAAGGTCTCCATCATGGCAGGTAAGAACTCTTCCACTGAGCCACTGTTGCCTGCCCAACAACAAACATTTTAGTTTCTTTTTGTTTTCCTGCTTTCTAATATATATCTTGTTCTGATTTCTATGTAGAAGTCTAGATAAATCCGGTTTTGATGGAAACATTCTAGTCACTGAGGCAATGTTCAAGAGCTAAAGAACTTAGTAACAGATATTTCATAGCAAATTTGATCTTAGTATTTGGCATTCTATCTCCTAAAATATCCTGCATATATAAACTATATCCTGTTACCTGTGGCACAGAAAATAAAGATGCAGTTTACACTAAGAAAATAGTTTATTTAGATTGTTAATATCCACCTATTCAGGTGTTGGAAATAACAGGAAATGCCCCAAAGGGAATATGCTCCAACTCTATTTCTGGTTTGAAACAACAATAAGGTGATTTACACAATAATAAACATTAAATGGTACTGAAATAATGCACTATGTGTTGACATTTGTTGAATGGAATTCTTTGGCATCTATTTAAAATGATATCTTTGAAAATACATACATATATGATTTAATGGTATGGAAGTAATCTTAAGATATGAGACATGAACTTACAACAAAAGCTCTGACATGGGCTAGCACTTAAATTCTCTGAGGCCCACTTTCCTTATCCTGGCAATGTAATGATCTTATATTACAAAAAATAGTAAATATGATAAATTTTACACTACAATATAGCTCTTGCAGAATCTAAGACATATTTGCTATCATACAGATTCATCATACCTTTGTTTAAATCATGAAACACTGTATTTGAGATGAATAAGGTGTTCAAAATGGTAACAAAACTACAAAAAGGATATAGGTATGTGGAGATGGTGACATAGTGTAAAAGGGAATTTTATAAAGCTTAACAGTAGCTAATTTTTCGCTTAATTTAGCTATTTACATATATTTTAGCTTCTGAAATATCCAGCAAAAGCATTTGTGTCATTTTATATTCACGGCTATGCATTTGGTGTGAGTTAAGAATTATAAAGAAAAGAATTATGGGCCCCATCAGGCTGAAGATAAACAATCTGGGACTTTCCCAGGGTGGTTATCTGTTTCTCGCCACCCCCATGACTCCTTGCACCTAAATTATTTGTTGTAAAACTGTGGCTATCTGTTTCATGCAGAGAGCAACTCCCATGACTCATGCTCAAAGAAATGCTTGTTGTAAAACTGTTTGTTATCTGCTTTTTGCAAAACAGCACCTGTGACCCATGCTCAACCCCCACCCCCCTCATCTTACCCCTTAAAAGCTTTTCCAAACTCAGGCTCGGGGCTCTCTGTTCCTGCGTGTTCAGTGAGTCCCACACATGTGTGGAAAATAAACCCCTTGTGTGTTGCATGAGAGAACGTCTCTTGGAGTCCTCTTTTGCGTGGCAAAACTCTCAAATTCTTACAATAGAAAGTGTTAAGCACTGGAGTGTTGTAATTTTTTGAATTCAGGATGCTAATGTATTGATCAATCAAATGTATTAACACACACACACACAGGCACATACAGTCACATGCACACCTAGAACCATAATAGAAAAATTTTAAACTGGTAAACAAAAGAGTATCAGCAGAATTCTTTTTTTCTTTTGGTTCTCAAGATTCCCCTGACAGATTGTTTATCAAAAATCATTTTGAGGGCCCATCTGTAAGCATAAAACACAACAAATGAAAATGCCATGTTCTATAACTAGCATCTGGAGGAGCAAAGAGAAAAGGGATAACAATGGAAGGGCTTTATGCATCAGGGAGTATGACACATTTCAGAGAGGGAATAAAGTGGGCCTCCATGATGTGATGACATTGGAACCAAAATCTGGAAGAAGGGATGCAACATGACACTAAGAATTCCTTTTTTCTGAACCACTTTGAAGATCAGCAGCAGCAGACAATAAAGATTACCAGAGATTTGAGTAAACACTCTACTTCAAACACAGGGAAAAAATAAATAAATGCTAGAAGGAAAATGGAATCAAAATGAGGCAAATCAGGCATAAAAAAAGTATTGAGAAGAAAGGTTTTAAATAAGAGATTATGTTCCAGAGTTTAAAAGTCTCAGACAGTATTTTTATAGTAACATAATTAGATAGGTAAGACCTGTTTAGCTGTGAGATTCAAAGAAGTCAAGGTAGAAAGTGCTCAGGAATCAAGTACATTTCTGAGAGTTTAAGTAGCTCAAAATAAGATAATATTTTAAGGCCTTCATTAAACACAAGCATGATTCCTGAGCACAAAACTGCAAAAACTACTTTGATCAATCCCTAACCTATATTTATGCCTCTTGATAGAAAAAATGCCTATCACATTTAAACCTGGAAGAAATGAAAATTGGAATTAAACTCCATATAATTGTATTTAAAATGCAAATGATAAAAAGAATAAATAATGCTCTAAATGTTACTAACATCCAAATAAGACCTTATGGCAGGCAAATGAACACATTAATTTATCAAAATAAAATAAAAGACAATACAAAAGAACACCTAGGGCTCTGCCTGAGATTCTACATATATTTCATGTACTAATTTTACTTTCCAGAAACCTACAACCTCCAGATATTCCCTATGCCAGATCAGTCCTGAAACCCAGAGGGAATATCTTCTCCAAAAACAACAGCTAGTTCCACCTCCCTATACCATATTGTCCAAACTCCTTTTCAGCATGAAAAATTTAGAATGGGGATAGCCAAAAAATCCCTAAAGATTGGGTGAAGGATCAGAGAATTTAGAGGAGTTTAAGATTTAACAAGTGAGTATGACCATTGAATTATTATAGTGATTTTTTTTTAGTCTCCATTATCTTGGAACAGCTAGAAGGAAAAACTTAAATTTGGGGACTGAAACTCATACTAAACTTTGAAGTCTTTTCTATAACTGTTTGCTAAAATGTACCTTGCAACTTATTGCTTTTTTGTGCATATTTCATATTTCATGATAAAAATGTTTAAAAAGACAATAAAAAAGATATTAAGACATCATGAAAATTATATACATCTGATATAAGATAGGTATAGCTGGATGATTTGAGAGTATGATCCAAGAAATCAGAAATTAACTAAAACAATGACAACAGAAATTGACAGAAAATATGAGAATGATTGTCACAATACAAAGCAGTTAAGAAACAAAAAAATGCAAAGGGCACATATGAAGAAAACCAAATTTGAAATAAAAAAGAATAATTTGAGAAAAGCTGACAGATTTAAGTATTGCTTAAGTATAAAGTTCAAAATATGAAAAACATGATTACAAAATGAATATATGACAAAAGTTTAGTCAATATTTCACTAATGTAAGAATCAGTGAAGTGATAAATAATTCAATGCAATTAATTAAGGGTTCATAGAATTTATCAGAAAATGTAGAAAAAGTTTTTTATCTTCTAAATTTTTATTGTAGATAGTATACATACACACAAGTCCAAGTATCATAAATGTGAAGCCTATTGAATTTTTATGATCTGAAAATAGCCCTGTAAATATGATCAAGGCTAGAAAGCAAAACATGGACAACACTGCACAAGACTTCCTTAAGATGTCTTCTAGTCACTTTCTTCCCCATATTGGTAACTATTCTTCTGTAGCAAATATTAATTCATGTAGTAGTTTTAAATCTAGTGTTAATTTAATGTAAATTTATAAAAATCCATCATTTTGTGTTCCAGTAATATAAAGTAGGCAAATGTTTACAATTATGTAACCAAAATCAAGTTATAGAATACCCCCATCTCCCTAAAATCATTCCTCAAGCACTCTGTAGTCAATCACCTCACTTTTACTCCAGTTCTGGCACGAATTCTCCATTGTTTTAATTTTGCTCTTCCCAGAATGTGAGATAAGAGGAAAAGTATTAAATGTAACCTTCAGAGCTTGACTTCTTCCACTCAGCATAATGCATTTGAGATCCAACTTAAACTTGAATATATCAGTAGTTTGTTCCTGTGTATTGCTGACTTGTATTCCCTATATACACATGAATTACAGATAACTTGTCATAGAAGACAGACATGTAGAGTATTTCCAATTATGGAATATAGCACATTGGCTATAGGTTTTGCTGGTTTGAAGCTATTATGTACCCCAGAAAAGCCAAGTTTTAATCCTGATCCAATCTTGTGGGAGCAGCCCTTTCTTTGAATCCTGATTCAATATTGTAGAGTGGAAACCTTTGATCAGATTATCTCAATGGACATGTGACTCTGCCCATTCCAGGGGGTCATGAATAGTTTACTGTATCCTGGATGCATTAGTCTGCATTTCTATAGGCAATGGTTTCAACATTCAGTTGTGCTTCGTTCTTGTTAGTGCTTCCTAGTATTATGATTATATATTTTTATTTTAGCATTTAATAGGTGTATTATGTTACAATATGTTTTTTGTTTGTTTTTGTTTTGTCTGCTGTATGGCAGGGTCACATTTCATTATTTTTACATGTAAGTATCCCATTATTGCAGCACCATTTGTTGAATTTGTGTTTGTTTATTTGCTTTTGCTTTTTTGTCTGTTTTTTAGGAAGTGCATGGAATGGGAATTGAACCCAGGTCTTCTGAATGGCAGGTGAGAATTCCACCACTGAACTACCTTTGCACTTCCCACAATGTGGTTATAAATTGTGTTTCCTACGATGAGTAATATCGAGTTTCTTTTCAGGGGGTTATTTGTCATCTTTGTCTCCAATTTGGTGAAGTGTTGTTCAAATTTTGAAATATTTTAAAATTATTTTCCTTATCTACTTTCTCTATATTTTTTAGTTTTGAGAATTATTTATGTATTATGTGTATTCATTTGCTAAAGCTGTCAGAAAGCAATACACCAGAAATGAATGGCAATTTTTTTGAAATGGCATTTTAAAGGGAATTTCTTAGGTTGCAAATTTATACTTCTAAGGCTATAAAAATGTCCAATCTAAGGCATCTAAGGATACTTCCCTACTGAAAACTGAATAGGCATTAGAAGAAATGGCTGCCTTTACAAAATGGGGTTAGGATTAAAATATGGCTTTTCTAGGGTACATACATCATTTCAAACCAGCACATGATGTGTTCACATAAGAGAAGGGAGGCCAGTGCAGCTGGAGCAGAGAGAGAGGGGAGAAGAGGTCAGGAAAGTCACTGTAGCCCGGAACAGGTAATGTTGTGAAAGGACTTTGGCTTTTCCTCAAATGAACTGGAGGACCTTCGCAAGATTTTTAGCAAAGCTGTGATTTGATCTGTCTTACGGTTTATTAAAATCTCTTATTTTATGTTAAAATCAGTTTTCCATTGTCTTCCAGACATCCAGAGGCATTTATCAAAACCAACACTTTTTGATCTGGCAATATTCTGAAAATTCTTTGGATAATTACAGTAACTATAGAAAATCCACTTAATGTAAGCAAAACCATTAAATTGCTAAATAAATCAAAGAATTTCATCATACCTAGGGAAAATCAACAAAGAAAATAAAAAAAGTTAAAAACATAACTGTTGGAAGAGTTTTGAAAACTTCTGTTTATCAGATTTGTTAGAATGAAAAAGGTTAGGTAGATGTCATTCAGCATTAGATTGTTCTTGGGCTGAATGTTGTGTTTTCATTTCTCCTTGAAAAGTATAATCACAGTTTGTAATGAGACGTAAGAGTTCAAATAGCAAAAAAGTGTTTGAATTTGAGTGTATGATGGATCAGATATGAATCTGCATAGGTCATTACAATCTGGCCAGAATAGTTTTGTTTTATAGTATTTCAAGTCTTTGATTCACATGTTTATGAAGCAGTTGAGCTTCAATACTATGGACTTAATGTCCTTTTGAATCTCTAATAATAAATAAACCGGAATTTTCCAAAGTTGAAATTTTATCAATTTTTTATTTTTCCTGAAAATATCAAAATGCCTATAGATCATTTGACAGGCCATTGTGGAATCACCCATGGCTCCATCAATCCCATGAGGACATTCTGTTCTCCCCTCCCTTCTCTTTTTATGTACTCTTCCTAGCTTTCATGGCTTTAATAATCATCTCTATGGTCAAGAATCCTACATTTCTTCTGCCCAGTTCTTGTTTCTGAGGATCAGATCTATATATTCAATGTCTACTGAACATTGCTACTTGGTTACTGGCATATTTCATCCAACATATTCCAAATAACACTCATCTTTTCTCTTTGTTCCCTCCTGCATTCTACCTCTATACAGTGATCTAAGCCAAAACATGGATTTCATTTATGGCCTTTCTCTCTCCAATCTTCATTGAATCATATATTGTTTTGTTTCTAACTGTAACTCTAATTTCAATCCTTTTATATCCCTTCATTATAGCTCGGATTTCCTTATATGCAAAGTCTGACATAGAGATTTTCATGCAAATGATTTATAGGAGAAGGGTTGAAGGAAGCTGAGAGTAGGAGAGAGAAGAAAGTGTGTGGTCTCTACTGAGGACTGACATCAGCATGGAGCCAGAGAAACTCTGGAAAACACATTGCACTAGAGAACTGGTTTCAATTTGAGGCAAGGTGTCTAGTCTTTTGTGTCCCCATGCCAGTCAGGCATTGTGCCTTGGTGAGCCCTGGAGGAGGGGAAATATCTCTTAATAAGCCAGCATCCATTTCATCTGGTACATACATCCAGACAAATAAGGAGCTATGTGCTATTTGCAGCCTGGGACCAAAGTGGCTGGGACATGCGGGCCAAGACCTGGTGAATGAGACTCATGCTGATCACACTCTGTGTCGACCACAGTCTGAATGCCCACTGGCACCAATAGAGTTCAGGTTATCATTCTTCCAAACCTAAATCAGTGGGATAGCCTCTTGACTGTGTTGCTGATTCCACTCTTGTTCTTACACAACAGCAAGAATTTTCATTACAAATTTCAAGTCTCACTGCTTTCAGCCATTTGTTCAGTGTTTCCCCCATTGTTTTTAGCATTAAACCTTAGCATAACTATAAGACAATTCTTCATCTTCTGCATTTATGTCTCTCCGGTTTTGTGGCTTCCTTTATATACTTTTACCTTCTCATTACCCAATATAGTGCATTGCATACAATGGGTATTCAAGAAATAATGAGAATATGTATTATTAACTACAGCTATATTGAATTTTTTATGTTTCATATTATATCATACTCTATTTGACTTCTTAGCCTTTGTTAAACATTCTATCTCCTAAGAATTCTCTTGCCAAAACCTCATGCCTATTGATATTATGGAAATATTTTCATTCTTTAGGTTCAATATTTTATGTCTTTTATCGAATGGACCTTTTCTGACTCTCTCCTGGCTTTTGCTGAGTATCCCTCCTATGTGCTTTCATAGTCCCTCCCCCATGCTGTTTTGATTTCTGACCTATACAGAAGTTCTCCCAATGAATAATAAACTCTCTGAAGCTCTACAGTAAGGCAGGACCTGGGTCTCTTTTTTTTCTCTCTCCACTGAATTCCAGCAACTGTTACATTATTTGGACTAAAAAATATTTATTGTTTAATTGATGAATGAAGGAGAAGAAAGTAATAGCATATATGCACCTTAAAACTGACATGCATGTAGACAAAGCTTTATGTTTTGTTAAAACCACATTTAATAATTCTACCAAAAAGCAAATAGACTAATTCAGAAACATAACATAAACAGGTCACATTCATAAGATAAAGAAGTTTTGCTGACAGAGGGAGAACAAACACCAAGGTAAACTAATTGCTGCTGGGATCTTACATCCTGTATGATGACAATAAAAATATCCACTTCACAGATTGCTATGTGAATTGATTGAGAGAGCATATATGAACATAAACATAGTGCTGGGGACACAGGACTTTGATATATTCCATTATATATCTATGTACCTACAAGATAAGAAGAATAGACATAATACATGGAATTTTAACCATGAAAAAACCCAAAAAGAATCATCTCCAAATTTAACTTTAAAGACGCTTCAGAGGCTCATATAATCAAAATCATATTGGCTGTTATTTCCACAATGGATTCCCCATTTTGTGTTTGATTTTTATGGTTTTGTTTTGCCTTGTTTTGCATGGCAGTCTCTAGGAATCGAATCTGGGTCTCCAGCATGGCAGGGAAGAATTCTGTGTCACTGAGCCACCATTGCCCACCCTTTTATTATTTTTATGTCATTACCTATTCATATTTACATCTTTTGTGTGACTCAAGTGCATATAAGTATTATTTTCATTCTCATGATGTGCTGGTTATTAAAGGAGAATGTTTCATGATAAAAGCATAGTGTCAGATGGCAGAGATCTGGGTTACAGCTCTACAAATTTCTTGCCATGAGAGCTACTATCTTAACATGAGAGCTACTTTTGATAGTCTTCCATTGGCGCTCTGACATGAGATTTATATTTATATTTGCATACAACCTACCAACCAGTATTTTTGGTGTATATATTAAATTGTTCAAACCATCAATGTACTTACACTCTTTTGAATAGCTTAATAATTTACATAGCTCTAAAAACTGGACTTCCCCTCGATGATGATGAAGAATAGACTTTTCATTTTCCTAATCTCCCTCTGGTCTTGTCCCGTTATACCCGGCATAGTGAACTCTATTCCAAAGGTTCATCTTCTCCTCCCATTCCCAAAAGGCATTAGGAAAGCCACTGATCCTTATAAATTGTTCTGCCTTCAATCCACTTACACCACCAAAAAACTCTTTATATGGAAGAATATACATGCATTTACCCAGCTTTGCTGCAAAATTATGTGGCATTTCTCCACATCCACAATAGTTTCGGTCATTTTCCGGCAGGTGAACCACGTCATGGAAAATTGCGCGGTCCCAGACCCTTTCATTGCCTCTTTGAAGCCCACAGCACTACACAGTCAAGAAACCAGGCGCCAGTCTGTTCAATGACATAAACTCAAATTCCAACTGATGTTTCCGGAGCACTGGAATCCAGTGCAAGAAAAAAAAAATTGTAAGATGTTCACGGACATTACGGAAAGGCATGAGAACTGCCACCTTCTATCTGGGTTTATGGTCGTTAGGCCTCCAGTGACCTCCTGACTCAATATCGAAATCCTTGGAGAAGAGCTGATGAATTTCCGCACTGACATTCTGACTTCTCTTACAATGACATTGAGGAATACTCCTGTACCGCTGAGTGTAGTGTTTTTATTAGTGTCCAGCCTGATCATATGTCCCATCTTTTTCACTCAACATAATCCCTCGAGGCTGTACCAAAAGGGGAATGCATTTGCGATGCCCGGAGCCACGATGGACAAGGCGAGCAGAGGGAAAAGACGCATGCTAGAGGGAGAGACTGGGGACGCGCACAGTCCGTCTGCGCGCAGACATCCGTCTGCGCGCAGACATCCTTCCGGCTCGCAACTCAGGCTGCGCTCTCGGGTGGGACTCAGGAGCCCTGGCCAGGCGCCACACTTCCACGCGCACACTAAGAACTCGAAGTGGGGCCCGAGTGGGGCGATCCTGCGGGACAGGGTCCGAGCGGAAAGGAGTAAAGGGGAGGGAGAGGACGAACGAATGGGAGGGTGGAGAATCCGAGGCAGGGAGATGCGGGAGGACCAAGGGGAAGGGATGGAAGGAGGAGAGAGGACGCAGGCGGGACGCCAACGGAAGGACCTGGGAAGGCCAGAGTAGGGCGAGGACGCGCGCTCCAGCAGCGGGACACCGGAGGAGGGGCTGCAGTTGCGGAGAGACGCGGGCTTCGTACCACGGCGCCCGCGCGGAGATGGCCAGTGAACTGCAGACTGTCGGGCTCCCGGGCGGCTCCCGGGCACAGGCGGCGTGCGGGGCGCGAATCCCCCGTGTCCCGAGTGAGCCGCAGGCCTGCGCCGCTGCTTCCTCGGGCCCGCAGTGTCCCGGGCCTACGCGGGGCTAGCGCTAGCCCGCGAGGGCCCGGGGCGCCGAGGAGTCGGGCGCTCGGCGACTCGCAAACTCCTGCGCTGGCCGTGCCATGCATCGGCGTCCCGCGGGAGCCGAGCGCAGTGGAGGGCTGCGTTCCAGCCCGCTCGGGTTGAGCGCGTTTCAGCCCCCGCTCTCGCCGCAGCCGCCAACTGTCCGACCCGCCTCGAGGGAAGCGAAGGCGGCCGCATCGCTGCCGCTGGCCTGAGATAGGGCGTCCCAGCCGGCGCCGACCCACACGGCCCAGGGACAGGACGAAGGCAGCCAGCGACGAGCGCGTCCGGAGGACCTAAGGAGCCCAGAGGCCGGTGCCGCCCGAGCTGCGTCTGGGCCAGTATCACATCACGTAGTAAGTGTAATTCCAATTACAGCCCAATAACCTTATGAAATTGCTGTGGTATGTTTTACTGATACATATCCTACAGCCTCCTGAGTGTGATGTTATTAATGTGCCTTAAACGGGTTTTTTTTTTTTTTTTTTTGAAACCTGTTCAGGAAAGAAAAATAGCCCCTATTTGCCCTATATCATTTCTGTTTTCTTTGTTTTCTCATGTAAATCCCAATTTTATTCTGCTGTTTCCCTTAAACCTGCAGAATTTTCTTTTGCATTTCATGTAGCACATGTGTTTTGGCTATGTTTTCTTCCAGCCTTAAGTTTTCTCTTAAAGTCTTTATTTTGCCTTCATTTTAGAAAAAAAGTGCTTTTGCTATTTGTTGATTTCTAGCTTGATAATTATGTTTCTTATTTTAGCATAGCAAAATGTCATTACATTTCTGTACCAGTGTTTCTTTATAGATATGTTTTTCTTGCCTCTGTTTTAATATTTTCTCTTTATCTTTGAATTCTATCAAATTTACTAAGATGTGTCTAGGTATGACTTCTTTGTATATATTCTGCTTGGTGTTAGAGGAACTTTTTTTTTGGAACTATGAATTTGGGATTCTGATGAAACGAA
Source organism: Tamandua tetradactyla (assembly GCF_023851605.1). Classification (NCBI taxonomy): domain Eukaryota; kingdom Metazoa; phylum Chordata; class Mammalia; order Pilosa; family Myrmecophagidae; genus Tamandua; species Tamandua tetradactyla. The sequence continues at coordinate 47,198,615 of NC_135335.1, read as the reverse complement.
AAAATTGGAGGCAAACTTTTCTTCAAATATATTTTCTTGTTCCATTCTTTTCCTCTCCTTCTGTGATTCCAAAAATTCCATTTTAGAATGATCAATACTGTTTCACTGTTTATTGAGAGCTTGTTCATTAAAAAAAAAATTTCTCTCTACTTTGTTTAGAAAAATTTCTATTAACTGGTCTTCAAGTTCACTGATCCTTTCTTACGCATTGTCTAACCTGGTATGATTTCCATTCAATGAAACTTTGATTTAATACATTTTGTTTTGTAGTCACAGAATTTCCATTCAATACCCTGCTGAAATTCATTATCTTATCATTGATTTTATTGATCTTTTTCCTGTAGATTTTTTAAATATTTTATTTTATTTTATGTTTAATGCAGTCTTATCAATCTATATTCACACACCATTCAATCAATCCGAGGTATACAATCAGTGATTCACGATGTCATCACATAGTTATGCATTCATCACCACAATCTATTTTGTTCTACATTTTCAGGCAGTTCCCTCCAGCCTCTCTGTTACACCTTAACTAAAAAGGTGATGTCTATATAATGTGTAAGAATAACCTCCAGGATAACTTCTCAACTCTGAAATCTCTCAGCCACTGACACTTTATTTTGTCTCATTTTTCTCTTCACCCCTTTCAGTCAAAAAGGTTTTCTCAATCCCTTGATGCTGAGTCCCAGTCATTCTAGGATTTCTGTCCCCCATTACCAGGGAGGTCCACACCCCTGGGAGTCATGTCCCATGTAGAGAGGGGGAGGGCAGTGAGTTTGCTTGCCATGTTGACTGAGAGAGACAGACCACATCTGAGCAAAAAAAGAGATTCTCTGGGGGTGACTCTTAGGCCTAATTCTAAGTAGGCTTAGCCTAACCTTTGCAGGGATAAATTTCTTATGAACAAACCCTAGTTAAGACTCAGGCTGTTGCTTTGGTTGTCCCTACTGCTTGCGAGAATATAGGAACTTTCCAAATGGGGAAGTTGAATTTTCCCTGTTTCTCACCATTCCCCCAAGGGGACTTTGCAAATACTTTTTTATTCACTCTTGAAATCACTCTGGCATTTATCGGGGCATCACACTGGACAAACCTACAAATTCTCATGCCCTATTCAAGATTCCTTGTACTTACGGTGTTCAATTAGCCTGTACAAACAAGTTATATGAGGAAATACACTTGTCAAAATATAAATTTTGTGCCAAATAAACATTTTTTGCTTTAGTCTCACACAGAAGTTGAAGTTTTAAAATATGAATGACCATCTATTTTTGACACCATGGAATTTTGACATTCCTTTGTTCTTCCTCATGCAAGAACATTTTTTAATTTGTACATTTAGTCACTATCATTGTACACCCTAGGCATTCTTAGATTATACCATCTCAGTCTTTATTGTTTATCTTTCCTACTGATTTCATTTGTGCCCCCAGCCTTCCTCTCTCTATCATTCTTACAATCGGCTTCATTCAGCCTTCTAACATTATTGTATTACAATCAGGTAGTATTGTGCTATCCATTTCTGGATTTTTACAGTCAGTCCTGTTGCACCATCTGCATCCCTTCAGCTCCAATTACCCAATATCTACCTCATTTCTATCTCCTGATGACTTCTGTTCTTAGCTGAAATTCTCCAAGTTCACTCATTAATATTAGTTCATATCAGTGAGACCATACAGTATTTGTCCTTTTGTTTCTGGCTAATCTCACTCAGCATAATGTCCTCAAGGTCCATCCATGTTATTATATGCTTTATGATTTTATTCTGTCGTACAGCTGCATAATGTTCCATTGTATGTATATATACACAGCTTGTTTAGCCACTCATCTGTTGATGGACATTTGGGATGTTTCCATCTCTTGGCAATTGTAAATAATACTGCTGTAAACATTGGTGTGCAAATGTCCATTTGTGTCCTTGCCCTCATGTTCTTGGAATAGGTACCTAGCAATGGTATTGCTGGGTCATATGGCGATTCTATACTTAGCTTCCTGAGGAACCACCAAACTGCCTTCCACAGTGATTGTACCATTTTACGTTCCCACCAAAAGTGGATAAGTGTGCCTCTTTCTCCACATCCTCTCCAGCACTTGTCATTTTCTGTTTTATTGATAATGGCCATTCTAGTACGTGTGAGATGGTATCTCATTGTAGTTTTGATTTGCATTTCCCTAATAGCCAGGGAGGTTGAGCATCTTTTCATGTGCCTTTTAGCCATTTGTATTTCATCTTCTGGGAAGTATCTGTTCATGTCTTTTGCCCATTTTGTAATTGGGTTGCTTGTCTTTTTGTTGTTGAGTTGAACAATCTCTTTATGTATTCTGGATACTAGACCCTTACTGATATGTCATTTCCAAATATTGCCTCTCATTGTGTAGGTTGTCTATTTACCTTTATGACAAGGTTCTTTGATGCACAAAAGTGTTTAATTTTGAGGAGTTCCCATTTATCTATTTCTTTCTTCAATGCTCATGCTTTGGGTGTAAGATCAAGGAAACTGCCTCCTATTACAAGTTTTATAAGATATTTTCCTACATTTTCTTCTAAAAGATTTATGGTCTTAGCTCTAATGTTTAGGTCTTTCAGCCATTTTGAGTTAATTATATAGAGTGTGAGATATGGATCCTCTTTTATTCTTTGGCATGTTGGTATCAAGTTCTCAAAGCACCATTTATTGAAGAGATTGTTCTGTCCCAGGTGACTTGGCTTCACTGCTTTATCGAAGACCAATTGTCCATAGATGAGAGGGTCTATATCTGAACACTCTATTCTATTCCATGGGTCAGTATATCTATCTTTATGAACAGTGCTATGCTGTTCTGACCTCTGTAGCTTCGTATAATGCCTTAAAGACAGGTAGTGTGAGACCTCTGACTTCAATTTTCTTACTCAGGATATTTTTAGCTATTCGAGGCACCCTGCCCTTCCAGGTAAATTTGGTTATTTGTTTTTCTATTTCTCCAAGTAAGTTTTTGGGATTTTAATTGGTATTGCATTGAATCTGTAAATCAATTTAGGTAGAATTAACATCTTAACTATATTCAGTCTTCCAATCCATGAACATGGTATGCCATTCCATTTATTTAGGTCTTCTGTGATTTCTTTTAGCAATTTCTTATAGTTTTCTTTGGATAAGTCTTTTGTATATTTAGTTAAATTTATTCCTAAATATTTTATTCTTTTGGTTGTAATTGTAAATGGAATTTTTTCTTGATTTCCTCCTCAGATTGTTCATTGCTAGTGTATAGAAACACTACAGATTTTTGAGTGTTGCTCTTATAACCTGCCACTTTGCTGCACTCATTTATTAGCTGTGGTAGTTTTGTTGTGGATTTTCTGGGTTTTTCAACATATAGTATCATATCATCTACAAACAGTGAGTTTTACTTCTTCCTTTCCAATTTTGATGGCTTGTGTTTCTTTTTCTTATCTAATTGCTCTGGCTAGAACTTCCAACACAACGTTGAATAACAATGGTGACAGTGGACATCCTTGTTGTGTTCCTGATCTTAGGGGGAAAGTTTTCAGTTTTTCCCCATTGAGGATAATGTTAGCTGTGGGTTTGTCATATATTTCCTTTATCATGTTGAGGAAGTTCCCTTCTATTCCTATCCTTTGAAGTGTTTTCAACAGGAAAAGATGTTGAATTTTGTCAAATGCCTTCTCTGCATCAATCAAGATGATCATGTGGTTTTTCTGCTTTGATTTGTTGTTATGGTGTATTACATTAATTGATTTTCTTATGTTGAACCAACTTTGCAAACCTGCGGTGAATCCTACTTGATCATGGGGTGTAATTCTTTTAATGTGCTGCTGGATTTGATTTACAAGGATTTTGTTGAGAATTTTTGCATCTATACTCACTATACTCACTAGAAAGATTGGTCTGTAATTTTCTTTTCTTGTAGTATCTTTGCCTGGCTTTGGTATGAGGGTGATTTTGGCTTCATAGAATGTGCTGGATAGCTTTCCCTCCTCTTCAATTTCTATGAAGAGTTTGTGCAGGATTGGTACAATTTCTTTCTTGAATGTTTCGTAGAATTCACATGTTAAGCCATATGGTCCTGGAGTTTTCTTTTTTGGGAGCTTCTTAATGACTGATTCAATTTCTTTACTTGTAATTGGTTTGTTGAAGTCTTATTTCTTCTCGAGTTAATGTTGGTTGTTCATGCCTTTCTAGAAAGTTGTCCATTTCATCTACATTGTCTAGTTTGTTAGCATAAAGTTGATCATATTATCCTCTCATTACCTCCTTTATTTCTGTGAGGTCAGTCATTATGTCTCCTCTTCCATTTCTGATTTTATTTATTTGCATCCTCTCTCTTCTTTTTGTCAACCTTGCTAAAGGTCCATCAATTTTGTTGATTTTCTCATAGAACCACTTCTTATTTTGTTGATTTTCTCTATTGTTTTCATGTTCTCAATTTCATTTATTTCTGCTCTAACCTTTGTTACTTGTTTCCTTTTGCTTGCTTTGGGGTTAGTTTGCTGTTCTTTCTCTAGTTCTTCCAAGTGAACAGTTAATTCCTTGATTTTTTCTCTTTCTTCTTTTTTTGATATAAGCATTTAGGGCAAGAAATTTCCCTCTTAGCAGTGCCTTTGCTGCATCCCATAAGTTTTGATATGTTTCATTTGCCTTGAGATATTTACTGATTTCTCTTGTAATTTCTTCCTAGTTTGTTTAAGAGTGTGTTGTTTGAGCCTCCATATATTTGTGAATTTTCTGGCCCTCTGCCTGTTATTGATTTCCTACTCCATTCCTTTGTGATCCAAGAAAGTGTTTTGTATGATTTCAATCTTTTAAAATTTATTGAGATTTTCTTTGTGATCCAGTATATGGTCTATCCTTGAGAATGATCCATGAGTATTTGAATAAAACATATATCTTGTAATTTGGGGATGTAATGCTCTACAAGTGTCTAAGTCTAGTTCATTTATTGTATTATTCAATTATTCTCAGTTTCTTTATTGATCCTCTGTCTAGATGTTCTGTCCGTCGATCATGGCAGGGAATTGAAGTCTCCCAATTATAGTGGTAGGTATGTCTAGTTCTCTTTTCAGTGTTTGCCTCATATATTTTTGAGCACTCTGGCTCAGTGCATAAATATTTATGATTGTTATGTCTTCTTGTTGAATTGTTCCTTTTATTAATACATATTGTCCTTCTTTGTTTCTTTTAATTGTCTTATATTTGAAGTCTAATTTGTTGGATATTAGTATAGCTACTCCTTCTCTTTTCTGATTGTTGTTTGCACAAAGTATCTTTTCCCAACCTTTCACTTTCAACCTATGTTTGTTCTTGGGTCTAAAATGTATCTCCTGTAGACAGTATGTAGATGGGTCCTGTTTTTTAATCCATTCTGCCAGTATATGCCTTTTGATTGGGGAGTTTAATCCATTAAAAGTTAGTATTAATACTGTAAGGGCAATATTTCTTCTACCATTTTGCCTTTTGGATTTTATATGTCATATCTACCTTTTCCTGTTTTTACCTTTATTGATAGTCTTCATTTCTATACTCTTCTCCACACTTCTCTCTCCTGTCTTTTCCTATCTGTCTCTGGGGCCCCCTTTAGTATTCCTTGCAGCTGGTCTCTTGGTCACAAATTCTCTCAGTGATTTTTTTCTTTGAAAATGTTTTTAATTTCCCCCTAATTTTTTTTTTACTTCTAAATGATTTTTATTTATCCAAGTTTATTTGTATCATGGGAATGAAAAATATATAAAGATATTAGTTGTAAATAGTAATTTTGAGTTAAAATTTCGAGTTTTTTATGATTGATTCAAATATTTTTGTTTAGAACTACATGAAAGCAAAACCAGAATTAGCCCAGGATATCAAATTTTCAGCAACAATACTTATTCCTGTATTGGAAATGCTGATTTGTGGGATTAATTTCACTTCATTTTACTTTTTCCAAAATTCATTGTTGGAAATATGAAAATGCTGATTTATGGAATTAATTTCACTTCATTTTACTTTTTCCAAAATTTGTTGTTCAATTTAGTATCAATGACACTTCACAATTCTATGCTGTTATCCCACATAATTTTAACTCTTAGGTTTTGTTCAAAATTCTTGACTCTTTACTGAATTGACTAAGAAAGGCCCCAAATAAAAGATTTTATTTAATACTATGAATTTTCTGAGGTAAAATCCAACTGAACATTTATCTAAATTGACTTTAGGATTGCTGTTTCCTCCGCATAAATATATTAACACTAAGGAATGTGTGATCTCTGAAGACATGCTTTCATTCATGACACCAGTAATTTCTATACAGTGTAAATTCATACTTCCCCTACAAGTTTTGTTTTCTGAATGATTTTGCATGATATTTCATGAATAACATCTCCAGCTTATATTATCTGACACCATTTCAAGGGGCTTCATCGTCTGGTAAAGACTTTTCTCTATATCAAGTGCGGTGATCAATGTAAACACTTCCACATCAATTATATGTATGCTATGATTTCCATCATATTATATGACCATCTACTAGAGGTTTGTATACAAATGTGACATTTACACTGATGTGTTCCAATATAAATTGGCTTAGATTGACACAATATTCAGGATGACTAAATGCTCTACCCAATTGATTACAGTAATTTTTTTCAGTGTCTGAGTTTTCTAACATTTTTAAAGGTTCACTCAAGGGCTGAAATCTCTTCCAAATTCAAAACATTTTTATTATGCATTATCTCATATCATTGAAGTTCAGAGTGGTGGCTGCAGCCTTTCTCAAACATGACATTCAGATGGTTACTCACCAGTTTTGGCTCTGTCATGTTGTCTAAGGTTACGTAAATAAACTAAGGTTTCCCCACATAGAGGATTTTCTTATGGTATCTCTACAAAGTAAATTTTCTCACGCTTTTTAAAGGTAAAATGATAAGTGAAAACTTTAACCAAAGGTGATATTCATATGGTCACTGTCTACTGTGAATTCTCTCATGTTCTCTCAGGGCAGAGCATCGAGCAAAGGCTTTCCCGCAAAGATGGCATTCGTATGGGTTCTCTCCCATGTGAGTTCTCTCATGTTGGCTCAGGGAAGAACAATGAGTGAAGGCTTTCCCACATTGCCGGCATTCATATGGCATCTCTTCCGTGTGAGTTCTCATATGTCGTGTCAGGTAAGTATAGCAAAAGACATCTTTCCCACAAAGATGGCGCTCATATGGTTTCTCTCCAGTGTGGGATTTCTTAGGTTGTCTCAGGTTAGAACACCGGGAGAAGGCTTTCCCACATAGGTGGCTTTCATATGGTTTCTCTCCAGTGTGATTCCTCTCATGTTCTCTAATAATAGAACAATGGATGAAGGCTTTTCCACATACATGGCATTCATATTTTTTCTCTCCAGTATGAGTTCTCACATGTTGTCTTGTGGAAGAATGCAGAGTGAATCCTGTATTCATATGGTTTTTCTCCAGTGTCAGATTCATTGTATGTGTAAGGCTAGATTTTTTAGTAAAAGATTTACCGATTTGATGACATTCAGATGATTTATTTCTGGCGCATATTTGCTTTTGTTTACTAAAAGATGACTGGTCACTGAGGACTTTTCCAATGAGATTGTGGTGGTATGATTTCTTTCCACTGGATGTTAACACCTGTTGATTGACTCTGAGTGTACGAGTAAAATCTTCTGGCAATTCCCTATATATAATGCCATTCTTTTTAATGTAGAAACTCTGCTTCAATGACATGATGGTCAATGTGTCTTTCCTGCTGTTATATTGCACAGGTAACATTTCTTTTATTTTAGGGCCACTTTTCTTGCCTGAATTCTGATATTGGAAAAATCCAGTTCCTTCTCTGTTGAGTTCCTCTCCTTGCTCCAAGTGGGAAGGTGTATCTGATTTGAAAACTAAGTATCCTTTAGAGCAAATGATGTTGAACATCTTATAATGTGTTTTCTGGCCATTAGTGTATTTTCTTTATAGAGATGTCTTTCAACATCTTTTGTCCCTTTTTAATGGGGTTGTTTATGCACTTCTTGTAAGCTGAAGGATTTCTGTATACATTCAGGATATTAATCCATTATTGGGTATGTGGTTTCCAAAATAGTTCTCCCATAATGTAGGAAGCCATTTTTCTTTCATAATAAATTCCCACAGAGACCAGGTGACTGCTACTCTTCAGCATCACATCTCTGAACAGCTTTCTCTGGGTTGTGTCTAGGAAGAACCATTCTTCCTGGGTGAAGTCTATACTTATATCTTTCAAGTTCACTAATTCCAGTGGCTGCATTGTCAACAGCTCAGCCAACAACTGTCTTCCTCTGGGTTTTCATTTAAAAGTAGATTTGCAGACAAATGGCCATGATATCCAAGAGTTGAAGTGCCTCCCTGGTGGGTCCTGTGGGGACAAGTCTCCATCTCCAGTTTGGAAGCAGCACCAGGCTTTTGGGAACTGAACTGCAAGACATTTCTGGGACAATTTGAGTCATCATGGGGTGGAGAAGATGGGTTTTGGTGCCTGTTGGAGATGCACCCCTTCCTCTCCCTCTGGCTGAATCTCTGAGATGGGGTTGAGACTCCTCAAAGCCAGGCTGAATGAAGTGGACTCCAGCACAGTCAACAGGGAGGGAATCCAGAAGGAAGGCTCTGCAGAAGGAGCAGGATTGGTGGAGTGTTCTGCTCCAGAAATAAAATGATCAGATATGTCAGTTATTATTAGACACTGGTTCAGAAGTGACATTTATTCCAGGAGACCCAAAATATCACTGTGGTCCACCTGTCAGAGTAGGGGCTTATGGTGGTCAGGTGATCAATGAAATTTTTTCTTTTTCTTAAACTTCTTTTATTGTATAGTATAACGTATATGCAAAGCAAAGAAATAGGAAAATAGTAGTTTTCAAAGCATTCTTCAAAAAGTGGTTACAGGATAGATTCCAGAGTTTGTCATGGGCTACCATATGATTCTCTCATATTTTTCCTTCTAGCTGCTCCAGAGTATAGGAGGCTAGAGGGCTTAAATACTTTTTTATCATCTCAATCGACTTTTTTTTCCTTCTTTTTTTGTGAACAATAACATATATAGAAAAAAGCTATAAATTTCCAAGGACAGCACTGCAATTAGTTGTAGAACATACTTCAGACTTTGACATGGGTTACTGTTTCAGAATTTCAAGTTTTTACTTCTAGCTGCTCTAAAATACTGGATGCTAAAAAAGATATCAATTTAATGATTCAGCATTCATATTAATTTAAACCTTATCTTCTATGTATAAATCCACCATTACCTTTGATCTTTTTATACCACTCATTGGGGTTGTTTTGGCAATGGCAATTCTAAATTTTTTATATTGGAGGGGTGTGTCACTAATATGGGGTAGGGAGATGGAATTATCTGATGTTCTGGAGACGCTGGGTTGAGTTTCAAGGCTTATTAGGACCAGGAAGCCATCTGGAGATTGTAGGTTTCTGACAAGTTACTCTAGTGGCTGGAACCCATGTGGAATCTTATAAATTGCCCTAGGTGTTCTTTAAGATTGGCTGGAATGGTCCTGGTTGGGGGTTGGCAGGTTATGATAGGTAGCAAGGTCTACCTGAAGCTTGCTTATGAGCAACCTCCAGAGTAGTCTCCCGACTCTATTTGAACTCTCTCTACCACTGATACTTTATTAATTACACTTCTTTTCCCCTATTTCATCAGGATGGAATTGTTGGTCCCACAGTGCCAGGTCTGGATTCATCCCTGGGAATCCTCTCCCACATCACCAGGAGACTTTCACCCCTGGATGTCATGTCCCATGTAGCAGGGAGGGCAATGGTTTCACTTGCAGAGTTGGGCTTAGAGAGACTGAGGCCACATCTGAGCAACAGAGGTCCTCCATAAGTAACTGTTAGGCATGCTTATAGGTAGTGTAAGCTTCTCCACTACTACATAAGCTTCACAAGAGTAAGCCTCATGATCAAGGGCATAGCCTATTGATTTGGGTATCCCTAAAGTTTGATAGAGTATCAGGGGATTCCCAGATGGTAAGGTTTAATCATTCCTTAGTCTTTCTCCCCTCCCTCAGGGAACTTTGCCAATACTTTTTGATTGCATGGTTAATATACTCTAGGATGTTTCCAGGCATTACAATAATCTATACAGGATTAAAGGACGTCTTTCTCATCTTGTGCTCTCTTTGTTTCAGTTGTTCAAATGACTATAAAGATAGGTTGAATTAGGTTATGAACTATAGAAAATTTCAGTTCCAGATCAAATAAACCTTTCTTCCATTGGTCTCAAAGAGTATGTGTGGTTCTAAAATATAGACACTGTCTTCTTTACCCCTATGTTGTGAATTACTTTAACCCCAACATGTTTGACATCATTCTAATCTCTAAATGTCAGTTTATATATATAAAACAACTTCTCAAAATCCAGAAATAATAATCACCACTCTAGACTTAATGTGTCTCCTCTAAAAACTTACAATCTAGGCCCCTGTTTTCTTATAAACATTTTCTAAAAGTGACCATACCATTGTTTGTTGTTTTTTTGTTTCTGGCTTATTTTGTCTCACCAAATGTCCCACATGTTCATTCACATCATTGCATGCCTCAAGACATTGTTCCTTTTTGTTACATCACAGCCTTCGTTCATAAGTATACACCATCGTTCACCATTCTACTTCTCCATCAGTGCATCCTTCAGCCACCTCCATTCATCGGGCATCATGTAGAGGGCCCAAAGTCCACAGTCCATCAGCATTCTCAATTTTAGATAATTTCGTTGTTCCCAAGAGACAGAAAACCAATAAACACACCCACACCAAATAGGAGATCTACACATCCCCTTAACTCTTGTCCCTGCCCCCATTATTTACCTCTGCTGTTGCTGTGGTAGTAGTGATGGTTTCCTTTTGAACATAGTTCATAGCATGCATAGCAGTTTTCCCCCAAACCCTAGACTTAAACACTGTTTATACAAGAATCATATCTTTGAAGTAATTCTTACAAGAACTCATTTGTATTTCTAGTGTGAGTCACGGGAACACATTGTTCTATACAACCCCTTTCAATCTTGTTCATCTTCAATATGTTAATATTACTTCTAGACCCACTAGAGAATCACCTTCACTCCTATCTATTCCTTTACATTGGCGTTCAACCTCATTAGCTAATAGCTCACCCATCTCCAGTTTCTATGTATCTCTACGTCCCCTGTATTCTATATTATAAGTCTCTGATTATACTTTTATTCTGGTCATAAAAGTGGAATCATACAGTATCTGTCCTTTTGTGTCAGGCTAGTTTCACTCAGCGTTATGTCCTCAAGGCTCACCCATCTTGTTGTGTACTTCAGGATGAAATTTTGTCTTACTGCTGCATAATATTCCATCATATGTATATACCACATTTTGTTGACCCACTCATCTGTTGATGGGTATTTGGTTTGTTTCCATCTTTTGGCAATTGTGAATAGTGCTGCTATGAACATCGGAGTGCAGATGCCTGTTTGTGCCGTTGCTTTCAGCTCTCCTAGATATATACCAAGTAGTGCTATTGCTGGGTCATAAGGCAGCTCAATTATTTAGTTTCCTAAGGAACTGCCAAACAGTCTTCTGTAGTGGCTGCACCATTGTACATTCCCACCAGCAGTACATCAGTGTCCCAGTTTCTCCACATCATCTCCAACATTTAGTTTCCTGATTGTTTAATAACAGCAATTCTTATAGGTGTGAGGTCTTATCTCATTGTAGTCTTGATCTGCATTCCTTTATAGCCAGTGAAATGAGCAGCTCTTCATGTGCTTTGAGCCTTCTGTATTTGCTCTTCAGAAAAATGCCTTTTCATATCTTTAGCCCATTTTATAATTGGAGATCAGTGAAGTTTTAGCTCTGGTCTGTCTCACAGTGGGTCTGCAGACCCATTCTGCTATTAACCCAGTTCCAGAATGCACAATTGGAATTGACATATTCAGCAACAAGCATAATACCCACATTGGTTCCCTGACTTGTGGAGTGAGGGCTGCTATGGTAGGAAAGCCAGGTGGGAGCCACTAGAACTGCTCTTACTTAGCAAAATAGTAAATCACAAGCAATACTGGATTCCTGGAGGGATTGCAGAGATTATTGCTACTCTTAAGGACTTGAAGGATGCAGGAATGGTGATTCCCAACCTAACCCCATTCAACTCTCCTATTTGGCTTGTGCAGAAAACAGATAGGACTTAAAGCATGACAGTGGATTATTGTAAATTTAACCAGATGGTGTTTCCAATTGTAACTGCTGTTCCAGATGTGGTATCATTGCTTAGGAAAATCACCCTATCTCCTTCTACCTAGTAAGCAAATATCGATCTGACAAATGCTTTTTTCTTAATAGCTATTAGGAATGACCACCAGAAACAGTTTACTTTCAGCTGACACAGCTAGAAATGTACCTTCACTGCCCTACCTCAGGGGTATATCAACTCTACAGCCCTATAACATAATCTTATCTGTAGGAAAATTGATTGTTTCTGCCTCCCACAAAATATCACACTGGTCCATTATATTGATTATATCATGTTGATTGAAACAAATGAGCAAGAAGTAGCAACTACTCTAAACTTGTTGGCAAGACATTTGCTTGTCAGAGAATGAGAGGTAAATTCAATAAAATATAGGGTCCTTCCATCTTAGTGAGATTTCCAACTCTCCGGTGGTGTAGGGCATGCTGAGATATCCCTTCTTAAGTGAAGGCCAAGCTGTTGAATTTGGCCCCTCCTATGATCAAAAAGACAATGTTAGATGATCTCTTTGGATTTTGGAGACAACATATTCCCCATTTAGGTCTGCTCCTCTGGCCCACTTACCAAATGACCAGAAAAGCTGATGGTTTTGAGTGGTGACTTGAATAAGAGGAGGCTTTATAAAAGGCCCAGACTATTGTGCAAGCTGCTCTGGCACTTGAACCATTAGGTCTAGCAGATGTAATTGTGCTGGAAGTGTCAGTGGCCAATAGAGATGCTGTCTTGAGTGTTTGGCAGGCCCCTGAAGGAGAATCACAAAGGAGACCTTTAGGACTTTTGAACAAGGCCTTACCATCCCCAGCAGATAAATACTCCTTTTAAGAAACAGCTTTTGGCCTGCTACTGGGCCTAAGTAAAGACTTAGTAGAGGTGCTTTACCACAGGCCACCAAGTTACCATGTGACTTGAGTTGTCTGCCATTAACTGAGTCTTGTCTGACCCACCAAGCCATAAAGTTGGGCATGCATAGCAGCACTCAATCATAAAATGGAAGTGGTATATACAACATATGGCTCTAGCAGGTCCTAAAGGCACAAGTAAGTTACATAAGGAAGTGGCCCAAATTCCCAAGGCTCCCACTTCTGCCACATTACCTCCTCTTTCCCAGCCCAGAGCTATGGCCTCTTGGGGAGTTCCTTACAGTCAATTGGCTGAAGAAGAGAAAACTCAGGCCTGGTTTACAGATGGATCTGCATGATATATAGGCACAACCTGAAAGTGGACAGAAGCAGCATTGCAGCCCCTTTATGGGATGTCCCTGAAGGGCACTGTAAGGAGAAATCTTTCCTTTGGGGGAACTTTGGGCAGTGCACTTGATTGTTTATTTTGCTTGGAAAGAGAACTGATAGGAGGTGCATTTGTGTACTGACTCATGGGCTGTTGTTAATGGTTTGGCTGGGTGGTCAGGGACTTTGAAGGAGCATGATTGGAAGGTTGGTGACAGAGTAGTCTGGGGAAGTGGTATGTGGTTAGACCTTTCTGAGTGGGCTAAAATCAGGAAGATATTTTTCTCCCATGTGAATGTATACCAGAAGGTGACTACAGCAGAGGGAGGTTTTAATAATCAAGTGATAAAATGACCTGTTCTGTAGAGACAAGTCAGCCTTTTTCTCCAGCCACTCCTGTTATTGCACAATTGGCTAATGAAAAAAGTGGTCCTGGTAATAGGGATGGATGTTATGCATGGGCTCAGCCAGAGGATTTCCATTCACAAAGGCCCACCTGGCTCCAGCCACTGCTGAGGGCCCAATTTGCCAGCAACTGAGACCCAGCCATCTATGGAACCATTCCCCAAGGTGATCAGCTTGCTGCGTGGTGGAGGTTGGACCACTTCTGTCAGGGGAGGGGCAGCAATTTTTTCTGATTGAAATAGACACGTACTCTGGTTATGGGTTTGCCTCCCTTTATGCAATATTTCTGCCAAAACTACCATCCATAGACATACAGAATGGTGGATAAGGATCCACCATCATGGTATTCCACAGAACATGGTATTCCAACTGAAGGGCAGGAATGGGCACATGCTCATGGAATTCTCTGATCTTGCCATGTTCTCCATTATCCTGAAGGATGTAGATTGATAGAACTGTGAAATGGCCTTTTGAAGACCCTATTAGGACACCAACTGGGTGGCAATACCTTGCTGGGCTGGGGCAAAATTCTCCAGGAGACTATGTATGCTCTGAATCAGCATTCACTTTATGGTACTGTTTCTTTCATAGCCACAATTCATGGATGGGAATGAAGGGGTGGACATTGGAGTGGCACAACTCACTATCACCCCTCCTGATCCACTAGGAAAATTTTTGCTTCCTGTCACTGCAACCTTGAGCCCTGCTGGTCTATGAGTCTTCACTCCAGAAGGGGGACACAACAGTGATTCCATTTAACTGGAAGCTAGGACTGCCACCTGGGTACCTTGGACTTCTCATGCCCCAGAATCAACAGTTAAAGAAGGGGATTACTTTTTTCACTGGGGTGATTGATCCTATCATGGGGAAATAGGATTGCAGCCTCACAATGGAGGTAAAGAAAAGTTTTCCTGGAATACAAGAGAATGCCTAAGATGTCTCTTAGTGCTATCATGGCCTGTGATTAAAGTCAATAGAAAACTGCAACCACCCAATCCAGACAGGACTACCAATGGCCCAGAAATTTCAGGAATGAAGGTTGGTTCACCCCACCAGACAAAGAACCATGGCCAGCTGAAATGCTGCCTGAGGCTAAAGGGAACATGGAATTGGTAGTGGAAGAAGGTAGTGATGAATATAAACTACTATGATGTGATCAGTTACAGAAACAAGAACTGTAATGGTATGAATATTTTTTCCCTGCTTTGTAATGAATATGTTTGTGCTCATACATAAAGTAGATGTCTTGGTTTTCCTCTCTATCTTACCCTTTTACCATATGACATAAGTTGTATTGTTCATGTTACAGTATTTAAGTAATATGATATCAAGTTTAAGAATGAATATCACCCAAGGAGTTGCACCCTATTCTGGAAAGATTTAGTACATTTTCAGTTCTATGCAGGACAGTTGAGTATCACTAGGTGAAAAGAAAAGTGTGTGTATTGTTTTCTATTTGGAGATCAAGTATGGAATTAAGGTGTTGTTTGTAGCTGCCAAGTTGACAAAGGGAGAACTGTGATGGTTAGGTTTATCTGCCAACTTGGCCAGGAAATGGTGCCTCATGATCTGACTGAGCAAGAAGTGACATATTGCTTATGAGGATATTTCATGAACTTAAGTCAAGAACATGTTGATTGCATCCATGGTGAATATGTTTGCAGTGGGCTAAGGGGAGTATGTTCTGCAATGACTGCTGCTTAATCAAATCACCTGAAAGTTTTTAAGGAGAATTCATAAGAGAGAATCAATTTTTCCACTTCTGCCAGCCAGTCTCTCCTGGGAAATTTATTGGCACCTTCATTGGAGCTGCCTGCTCATGACCTGCCCTGCAAATTTTTGACTCTTTGATCCCCATGGGTGCATGAGATACTTTTATAAATTTCATATTTACAGTTATCTCTTGTTGGTTCTGTTTCCCTGAGAACGCTAACTAATACAGGTTCCCATTAACTTTTTTTTTATGGAAATGAATTTTTCAGTTAAGCTTAGCATAAAATATCAGGGGAAGGGATTTATAATTTAAAAAAAATTTTAAGATTTTACGCATAACTGTATTTCCTTCTCTTAAGTTCCAGCATATGGATATATTTTCTGTGAATATAATTTTTCTGTGAGATTTGAATATTGCCTACTTTCAATAAAAATTATTTTCACTTTGTGGTAATAAATAAAAACATATTCTATTGCTGACTTAAGAGTGTTTAATTACCTGTATTATCTTCTTTAAAGGAGCGAAGATCCATTTATATTATAAGCGAGTTATCTCCAAAGGCAAAAATCATAGCTACTAGAGCTGCTAATAAATTTGGTCTGGCTAGATGTTTTCCTTTTCAAATAATATCCATCATGTGTTAAAAGCTAGAGATTATTGCTTTTTATTCTTCATGAATTGGAAAATATGACAGTATTTAAGTGTTAGGGTCTAAAAGACATTTAATTGAAATGTTGTGGTATTTATGTCTATATTATTATTGTTTATTATATTATTATTTAATATAATATTAAATTTATATATTTATATTATTTCCCTCTTCCATATATCTTACAAATGTCAGAGACCGAGACGTGCTTTGATGAGGTGAGGTGAAGAACTCTAGTTGTGGGAAGTAAGAATTTTTTCAATGTAGATTTTTTTTCCCTGGCCTCTGCCTTTGTGTTTTTTTTATTTTTTGTTGTATAAATTAACATATAGACAAAGCAAAGAGAGAAAAAGCAATAGTTTTCAAAGCACTCTTCAATAAGTAGTTACAGGACAGATCCCAGAGTTTGTCGTGGGCTACCATGCCATCATCTCAGATTTTTCCTTCTAGCTGCTCTAGAATATAGGAGGCTAGAAGGAATATATATCTATTTTTTTATGACAACTTTTTTCTTTTGTGAAAAATAACATCTACAAAAAAGCAATGAATTTCAAAGCACAGCACCACAATTAATTGAAGAACAGATTTGAGTTTGGTATGGGTTACAATTCCACAATTTTTAGGTTTTTACATCTAGCTGCTCTAAGATGCTGGAGATTAAAAGAAATATCACTATAATGATTGAGCAATCATACTTGTTTGTTAAACCCTACCTCCTTTGTATAATTCCATTATCACCTATGATCTTTCTCCAACTCTTTAGGGCTATTTGGGCTATGCCCCTTCTAACTTTCTTATGTTGAAAGGGGCTGTCAGTAATAATGGGTGGGAAGACAGAACTGGCTGATGTTCTGAAGAGGCTGCCCTTTCTAGGATTCAGGACTTATCTGGTCCAGGATCCTATCTGGAGGTTGTAGGTTTCTGGAAAGTTACTAGTGCATGGAACCTTTGTAGAATCTTACATATTGCCCTAGGTGTTCTTTAGGATTGGTTGGAATAATTTTGGTTGGAGTTTGGCAAGTTATGAGGTAGCAGTGTCTTACGAAGTTTGTGTAAGAGTGACTTGCAGAGTACCCTCTTGAATCTATTTGAGCTCTCTTAACCACTGATAATGTATTAGTTACACTTCTTTCCACCATCTTGGTCAGGATGGCATTGTGGATCCCATGGTGTCAGGGCACCAACTCTCTTTTTAATAAAGACCACAGGTCTTACAAATGTCTTCAGACCCTGAATGCTACTTTCCAACGTATGTAGCAGTCCTACCCAATCCAAATTTGTTCAGTCCATTCTGCTCTCAGTGGCTGCAAGGTGCAGTCTATTATTGCTTGGATTTTGTAGATTTTCCCAATGAATCATTTTATATCCTAAGCACATTTTCTAAGACTACTCAGCTAAATCCTTAACGTTTCAGCAAAAAATGCCTATTATTTTCCAGGAGGCTTATCTCACCTCACCTAAAAAGTCCTTCAATACTATGTTCAGAAGTTAACATTATCATTTCTATGTTAACTTTTCTTTTGTAAACTCAACTTAAATTCAACAAGGCAGATGGTTGTTTTATTTTTCTGTTTATTGTCACACACTGATAAAGACATGACTTAAAGAGATCATGACTTCTCTTAAGAATGTTGCCTAATACAACTGTGTGATCATATTGTGACTTACATTATATAAATAGAATGGAATGATTATATGGTAAGAATATTTCTGTTTGTATGTTTATAGGTTTAATGAAGAAAAAAAGCACAAAAATTGTTTTTGCACCAAACAAATATCTCTTCCTTTGGTCTCACAAAAAAAAAATTAAATGAATAAATAATCTTGCCTAATCACCGGGCTAGAAAGGACAAAGTAATATATGACTACAAAAAAAATAGAATACATGATTAGCTAACATACCTATTTGTAAAAAAATGGCAGAAAAAGTTTTTATTTCATAAGCATGAATTTGCAACAGTGAATGATGGAAATAAGGCAAGGTGTGTTTCAAGGAATCAGTCCATGTCATCAGGGATATCTCATTTGGAGGGCACGCACAATTCCTTATGGTGTTATTTAAACTCCCATTTGATTTCAGTAAGGTTGTTAGATATGTCACCACTTCTGTATTAACCTTAGTGAACTGATTCTTCTCTACTTTATTCGTTCTTAGCCAGGCTGTAGGATCTTCAGTTTTGTTCGTCTTTTCATAGGGCCAATTTTTAGTCCTGCCGATTCTATTGTTTTTTCTGTTCTCTCGTTCATCTCTGCTGTAATCTGGATTTCCTTCCTTCTATCAGTGTTGGGTTTATTTTGCATTTCTTTTCTAATTTCCTTAAAATGCAGAATGATGTTATTGATCTCCCCAAAGTTCCCCAAGGTTGCAACTCTCACCCCACCTTTGGAGAGAACCACTACATAAGCCCTTAGGTAAAGTGGAACTGCTGCTTTCCTGAAGTCCTGATGATAATTGATGCTCAGTCTTTGAAATTGAATGGAGTTTGTGCTGCTGGTTTTCAGAGCTGTTTTGGTCTAGTGACCCCTGGTTCCTTCCAGTTTCTCCCTGTGGAAGTGGTAATATTTGTCCTATGACTATCCCTCCTTTATATGTTGGCAGCCGATAACTTCTTAGGAGTTTCAAGGATCCGCAGTCGGAGGAGGAGTTTTGCCTTACAGCAGACCATGCCTGTAACTGACTTGATGAGAACTGGTACTGTTTTCCACAGTTATGCCTGTTCTCAGTTGAGATTCAGCTTATGGTAAATTGGTACCCTGGCTAGGTAAAATTGTGGTTTGAGCCAAGCGTATTTGTCACCAGGATGACCCTTATGTAAAGAGGTGCGTTGGGTTGTGTCCCTTCCACTTGAAACTGGATGGGGTCTGTTACTGTTATGACCAAGAGAAGACAAAGCAAGACTCACAATGCTGGTTCATAGCCCAGAAGGCAAGAAACGGGCATCTTCCATTTCATGTCTCTTGGATCACTATTTTGGGATTCCTGGGCTACATGTTAGGAGTCTGAGCATCCTGAGACCACGGTGCTGCAGTGGCCAATGACAGATGTCTGGTTGAAAGGACCAGCCAAGACCACCCGTCCAGTCATCCCTCCCCAGGCACCAGGCATATGAGTGAAGCCATCTGGGCTTATAAAACCTGATGAGTATTTGGAAGTGATGTATCAGATAAAGACTGAGTATCTAGAATATATAAAGAGATTGTTCAACTCCACAACAAAAAGACAGACAACCCAACTACCAAATGGACAAAAGACATGAACAGAGGCTACTCAGGAGAGGAAATACAGATGGCCAAAAGGCAGGTGAGAAGATGCTCTACTTCCCTGGCCGTTAGGGAAATGCAAATCAAAACCACAATAATGTATCATCTCACACCCACCCGAATGGCCATCATCAATAAAACAGAAAACAGCACGGCTGGAGAGGATGTGTAGAAAGAGCACACTTATCCACTGTTGGTGGGAATGTCGAACGGTACAACCCCTATGGAAGGAAGTTTGTCGGTTCCTCAGGAAGCTAAATATAGAATCACCATATGACCTGGCAGTACCATTGCTAGGTATCGACGCAGAGGACATGAGGGCAAGTGCAGATATGGACATTTGCACATCAGTTTTTATAGCGGCATTACTTAAAATTGCCAAGAGATGGAAACAGCAAGAATGTCCATCAGCACACAAGTGGCTAAACAAGCTGTGGCGTAAACGTACAATGGAAAATTATGCAGCTGTTAGAGGGAATAAAATTGTGAAGTATGTAACAACATGGACAGAATTTAAGGACATTATACTGAGTGGGATTAGCCAGAAACAAAAGGACAACTACTGTATGGTCTCACTGATATGATCTGAAAGTAGTGAACGAACTTGGAAAATTTAAGTTAGTTGCAGAGACCATCAGGAGATAGACATAGGGTACATATTGGGTAAATGGAGCTGAAGGGATACAGGTTGTACAACAGGACTGATTATAAAATTTCAGAAACGGATAGCACAGTACTACCTAAGTGTAGTACGATAATGTTAGAACACTGAGTGCAGAGGAATGTGAGAATGACAGAGACAGGGGGCCTGGGGGCACAAATGAAATCAGAAGCAAAGATAGACAATAAAGACAGAGATGGTATAGTCGAAGGATGCCTAGAGTGTATAATGATGGTGACTAAATGTACAAATTTAAAAATGTTTTTTACTTGGGGAAGAACAAAGGAATGTCAGTACTGAAGGATGTTGAAAATAGATGGTAATGAATATTTTAAAACTTTGACTTCTGTGTGAGCCAAAGCAAAAATTGTTTATTTGGTACAAAATTTTATGTTGACTAGTGAATTGCCTAACATGACATATGTGGACAGCTTCATTGAACACCATAGTACATGGAACTTTGAGTAGGGCATGAGATATTGTAGGTTTGTCCAGAGTGATGTCCCGATAAATCCCAGAGTGATTTGAACTGTGAGCCAAAAAGTATATGCAAAGTCTCCTTGGGGGCATGGTGAGAAAGGGGAAAAATTCAACCTCCCCAGGTGGATAATTCTTGATATTCTCACAAGCACGACAAGGACGACCAAAGCCGTAGGCTGTGACCCCAATCTTGGGGTTTGTTGGTATGAAACTTAACCCCACAAAAGATAGGCTAAGCCTACTTGAAATTAGGCCTATGAGTCACCCCTGAGAGAACCTCTTTTGTTACTCAGATCTGACCTCTCTCTCTCTCAGCCAATAGGACAAACAGACTCACTGCCCTCCCCCCTCTCTACGTGGGACATGACTGCCAGGGGTGTGGGGCTTCCTGGCAATGTGGGACAGAAAACCTAGAATGAGCTGGGACTCAGCATCAATGGATTGAGGAAATCTCCTCAGCCAAAATGGGAAAGAGTGACATGAGACAAAATAAAGTGTCAGTGGATGAGAGATTCTAGACAGAGTCGAGAGGTTATCCTGGAAATTCTTCTTAGGCATTACATAGATATCACCTTTTTAGTTAAGGTGCAGCAGAGAGGCTGAAGGGAACTGCCTGGAAGTGTAGAGCTATGTTGCAGTCACCGTGTTTCTCGAGAATGACTGTATCATGAGACAGCTTTCGCAGTGTGACTGTGTGATTTTGAAAAACGTATGTGTGATGCTCCTTTTAGCTTCCTTATCGACAGACCAGTCAAACAGATGGAATTAACATAAGTAATTAATAGGGAGAACAAATGTTAAGATAAATTTTGCAGATTGAAATGCTAGTGATCAGTGAAAGGAAGGGGTAAGGGATATGGTATATATGAATTATCTTTTGTTTTCTTTTTATTTCTTTTTCTGAATTGATACAAATGTTCTAAGAAATGATCGTGATGATGACTATGCAACTATGTGATGATATTGCAAATTACAGATGATCTATGTAGAATGGAATGATCATATGGTAAGAACGTTTGTGTTTGTATGTTCATAGGTTTAATGAAGAAAAAAAAACCCAGAATTCTGTTTGCACCAAATAAATATCTCTTCTTTGGTCTCACAAAAGAAAAAGAATAAAATGAAATGAAAAAAATAAGGAATGTTGCCTAATGGCCAGGCTAGAAAGACAAAGGGTAATATAGCAAATATGACTACTTTGAGAAATAGAGTACATGGTTAGCTAAAATAACTAGTTGTGAAAACTGGCAGCAGAAGTGTTTTTTTTTTCATAACCCTGAAATTTTAAGAGTGAATATTGTAAATAAGGCAAGGTGTGTTTCAAGGAATCGGTCCGTTTCATCAGGGATATCTCATTTCGAGGACACGCACAATTCCTTATGGTGTTATTTAAAACCCCATTTGATTTCAGTAAGGTTGTTAGATGTGTCACCACTCTATTTTAACCTTAGTGAACTGATTCTTCTCTCCTTTATTCTCATCCAGGCTATAAGATGTTCAGTTTTGTTCACGGTTTCAAAGGTCCAATTTTTAATCCTGCCGGTTCTGTGGTTTTTCTGTTCTCTAATTCATCTCTGCTCTAATCTTGATTTCCTTCCTTCTGTCACTCTTGGATTTAGTTTGCACTTCCTTTTGTATTTCTCTGAAGTGGACAATTCTGTTATTGATTTGAGATTGTTATTCTTCTTTACGATAGGTGTTTTTTACTATACATGTCTTTGTTAACAATGCTTTTTGCACATCCCATGAGTTAAGATATATTGTGCATTCATTTCTGTATATTACAAATTGTTTTCCGATTTTTCATATGATCTCATGTGTTGGCTAATTTGGAGTTCAATTTCTACATTTCTACAATGTTTAGTTTTTTCAACATCTTTCAATTCATAAATACAAATGAAGTACTAAATGGAATTTTAAATTTTAATTACATTTTAAGGAAAAAATTCATTTACATGGGTACTTTTTTCTTATTATATATTACTTTCAACATCTCCTTCAATGACAGGATAATTTCTGTTGTAATAAAAGGCATTCTTCAGTTGGAAGAAGTGGGAATGTCAAAGTCCAGTTAGAGTGGAAAAAGGGTTACTTGGAAAATAAAGTATCATGTCTACTTCTCCAAGGCTAAGTTCATTTTTCTGGGACCTCCCTTTAACACCAAAGCTATGTGGTCAATGTTGGTTTGTATTTCTCTAAATAGTCCCTAAGATTCATGGGTTGTCAAAATTGTTTTAGTAATTCTTTAATCCATAAGTAATTATGATATTTTATTATCAATTCTTTCATTACTTCGTTTAGAATCCATTCATGTTAGCAAATCTAAAAATGATGATTATTCCTAAGTTAAATTCCTCTTGTTCCTCATATTCACCTTTCATGAAACTATATAGTACTTTATTTTCCTCCTTTATTGGTTGTTTTATAAATGTCATCAGTGAGGGCTCAGCTTTTATAAGACCTAAGGGAGGAACAGGAAAGGCAAAGGAGGAAGATATATCAAGTTAGAATGATGGCATAGGATGATTTAACCAAAAAAGCAGCATGTGTAAGTACCAGAGAGTTTGAGGACTTATCTGGAGTATCTTTAGGGGCAAAGTTTCTATCTTGTTTTGTTTGTTTTTGTTTTTGTTTGACTTTCTGAATCATATTTTCAATTTCCTGCCTACTCCATGTTTCTCACTTGTCTTAAATTCAGGTCACCTTCATTCATACTTCCTTGGATAGAGAGTCTGCCCAAGTCCATTCTGGATAGCTTCCTTCTATACTTGTTTACCCATTGGGTAATTTCTTTTGTTTTTCTTATTTTGTCATTTCTGCCAGTTCTCTCTTAATTTGTAATTTAGGTGTTAGAACATATTTTTCTCCAAGTTAAAATGTTTAATAATGTATATTTTTGTTTTCACCTATGAGTTTTAGATGTTTTTCTGCTGGAGAGTGCTTTGTACATTTTATAAATTATTTGTGCATGAACTCATTCATGCACTTGTTTCTAAACTAATATATACATTACTTTATCACATTTTCTGCACTGAGAAGGTGGATTTTGTGGTTCCTGAAGGATGAAAGAACTTTTCTCTGAGACAGCAGGTCGGAAACATCAGGTCCCTGGTACTTAGATGTGGAAGGATTGATGTCAGAAGCAGCATGTGTCCATCTCCTAAACTGGCTCTTATGAATGGAGAGAATGGATTTTAAATATTTCTAGTAAAAATAAAATATGCGTTAGTGAATATTTGAACCCAGTGAAATACAGGTTGCTACCAGTAATACCATTTATCTGTGACATCCCTTTAGTAACAAAGATTCTATGTAGCCATGGTATCTTGTGTTTATTGTAATCTTATGTTGTCTTGATTTCTTTTTTACAAGAGTCTTTTTGTCTTTCTGGTCATATAGGGTTTCCTCATTTCAGTAACTACTGGATATTTTCCTAGAAATTTCTCTAGAATGAGATATCTTTCCTCTCTTATGGCAAAAAACAATTGTGTACATTTCATGATCATGTTCTTTCAACTGTCAGGCCAGTAGTTTAGGTAGTTAGGTAGTCATGAACTTGCCACATGGGAATAAGGGTACCACCCCAAGGCTGCCCACAAGGCTGGAACCACCTTTAATGGATGGTTAAATGGTTAAATTGAGCAAACCGCAGTCAGAACATTCCACCTTTAACGGATGGTTAAATGGTTAAATTGAGTCAAGTGCAGTCAGAATGCCCTGTTAGAGCAAGAAGCAGCCACAAAGGAAAAGCCTCAACAAAGCCCCAGTAACGTATGTGTAGTACACATTGGCTGGCCCCATAAAACTCTAAACTAAAGCTGTAATTGCGGCCAGTCTGGTTCTTCACCAACTGAACTCATTCTTCTTTAGGATCTGTTTCTTCTTCTCTTTATTCACTGCTCTTAACAAATCACCTTGCTTTCCCAGTTTCGACTCGAGTTTCAGTTCTTTATCTCAGCAAGTCAAGGACCATGACTGCCAGCTAAGTAAGGCCAGGCAAACAAGTGTTTGATTTTGTTTCTGTGGATTCCTTTTAGAATTTTCATCTCATTTCCTGCATCAGTACATAATTCAACTTGGGACACTAAGGAAAAATTACATCTCTACATAAATAATGTGTCCATTAGAACACTAAACCATGTTGACATTCAACAAATAATCTTAGTTGTTCTGTTAAGCAAAATGCAAGCTAGATGCAAACTAGTCAACTTAACATTTCCAGCTATCCTTAATGGTGTTAAATACCATTCCATATACACATTAATTGCCTTTAAATTTACTTCATTATTGACAAAAAGGAATGTTAAGTCAGTGATCCTGGAGAATGAGGTAGATTGCTGAATTGGGGAAATTAAATTTTGACACAATACTTTCAGCAAATTACTTGTAGATATATATGGTGTTCAGCAGAAGTCTAGAATGGACTTCTAGAACAGATGATTGTGCAGCTGAAACACAGTTCTCTGTAGAACCAGTTACTATAAAGAATACTTTATTTATTAGTATTAAATCACAGTCTGCGGAAGTCAGAAGCAAATTGATATAAATCTAGTAATGCATATAATTTAATTTCTCTGTTTTCACTGAGCTTCCTAGCACTTTTTGACATCAGGAATCTTGCTTTTGCCTATATTTGATTGCATTTAAACATAGTTTAAAGTGATGTTTTATTCCTACGTGTCAGTTTTTTCCCTGGAACTTGTACACACAAACATAGAAACATATAGCTTTTTGAGATGATACGTGAATGCGAGAAAACCAGACTGTATCCCTGTTCTGCCTTTTTAGCACATGGACATAATTACTGAATTGGTATGTGCATGTTTCTTCAGATGACAAGGAAGGTAAAGGATTAGATCACTTTTTTTAAGCTTCCCATTTTTTTTTAAAGATCAGGGACACTGCTCTTTGAACAACTGAAATTAAAGATGTAAAACTGATAACAGAGAATCAATTATTGGAAGCAGCCCTTAGCACTGGACCCTGGGCCTCCACAGCATCCTGTCTGTTGGAGGCCCTCTAGAGAATGTTCTCTGAAAGTCAGTGAACTTTCTCCCTGTGGCCATTATTTGTCATTTTCCAAACCAAGCATTTGTTTAAGCATGGCAACTGCAAATGAAATGCATCAGATAATATTTACTTTTCATATTTGATCTAAAATCACCCTACATTGGTCTAATATTAGAACATCCTTACTTAGCAAAGTTGGCAAAAGTCCTCAGGACAATATATAAATGTGGTCATAGTCATTATGTGGTCATTATTTGTTTCAGTTCCTGAGGTACCTTCACCCTAAGTCTAAAATGGATGTTCTGGTCTTTTTAATAGTGGAGTAAAATATTTTTTTCAAATATAGAGAGGCATGTGGCACACCATTCAGCAGACCATTTCTAATAAAACAGTGGCTTTTCCAACTGTGCTTTGATTAATAAAACAATGGCTTTTCCAACTGTGCTTTGATTTTAAAGATTCCCTTTTATTCTAAGTAGTTAGTTTGATTTTTTTTAAGATTATTAGTATTTGAAGGAGAAAAGAAGAATTGACATGAAGGTTAAAAATGAGGTGAACAGATTGTACACTTTTAAAGCTTTCACTTTCTTCTCATAGCGTTTTAAAACTATAATTTAACAAATAGTATTTGTATTTTAATAATGATCATGGATTATCACTTTTTAAAGCCCATGGTTGTCAAAAAAATTAGTTCAGAAGTTATCATCACTGTTTCTTGCCATATACTTTGTTCCTACCAGTTTCCTTTGTTTAATCCATGCACACAGCCACCTGGTCTCCACATTCCCTTACAGCAAAGTGAGTGTCACGATCAATGACCAAGTCAGCAAGTAAGTTCTCATGTAGGGTAATTGCAGAGACTTTACAGTCTTAGGAAAAGGACTTCTTCATTTAAGAGATGATGGTATGACTGAGAGAAAATTTACAGAGGAGCAGAGACCTAAAGAAATTGTGGAAACAAGAAATCTGAGAATTGGAAAATGCACATGCCCATCAACTCAAGGAGCATATTGGAAACTCTTGTTACTTCAAGATTGTAATTTAATAGAGAACTTACTGAAAGAGTTGATTGAAGTTCCCAATGCATGGTTCAGATGGGCCAAAATTAGGAATGTGCTGTGGAAATCTACAGCGCATATCAGGGTATGCAATTAAAAATAAAAATCATTAATTAGTAAAATAAATTTTGGCAAACAGTATCCTACTTCCTATCTTAAAACTGCCTATCAGCCAGATAGAGTTGTGTTTAGCACCGACTATTAGCACAAATGGAAGTAGAGACCGCCAGAGAAGACCTTGGCACAGCTCTGGATCTGTGGAAAAACATCAAGGGTAAGTCTTTTTTCTATACTTGCTTTTTTATGATCTTGGCACTTATTCAGCTAGATGTGAATGCTGAGACACTGTGACTAGCTAGGAAGGCTTTTTAGTGCTATATCAATCTTGGTGGCATCACAATAAAAGATGAGTAGTTTAGGTTAAAGTCAGAGACTTTTCAAACCTGTCTGAAAAAACCTGTTGCTACAAAGTTGTTTAAAGCACTTTGAAAATTGCTTTATTTTTTCAAAAACTTTTATTGAAATACAGTAAACAAATTCTTTATAAGATTTTACACACTGGAATCACTGTAACTGACATCCTGTTTAGGAAATACAGTTTACCAGCACTTCCCAAGCCACCCTTTGTGCTCATATTTAGACTTTATAAACTCAAAAGTAACCCTGCCCACAAGCCATCTGAGCACAGGGTCACTATTTTGTCTAAATTATGAATTTGCAAAATATATGTCCTTTAGTGTCTGGCTATATACATATGATGCCTTTGAAACCTATTCCAATTATGTATGGATCTGTAACCCGTGTGCTCACGTTGATGGATAATATTATTTATCCCCTATTAATTTATCCATTCTACTATTAATGGACATATATGAATATTTTAGGTTTTTACTATTGTAAATAGTTCTGCTATGATAGCTATGATAGTTTTTGCCTATATGTTTGGAGACCATATGGAAGAATTTCTAGGAAGTGATGCAGGAGTATAAATGCCAAGTCACAGGACATGATTATGTGTATGTTTAGTATAAACTACCAAAACATTTGCAGAGGAATTGTCCCAATGCACACAATTGCAGCTCCTATGAGAGCTCCAACATTAAGTTAATCTCTAAGTTACAGAATTAGTGTTTTCTATTGCTCATGTTAACAGAAACATTGAAGAATTTTAAAGGAAAGCCTTTTCTCAAATATCATGCTACATCACCTCAAAATAACTTTAAAAGCAGTTGCTCATGAAATGGCAAGGAAATGAACATTGTCTTTTAGTGACCATCACTATGAACTTTACAATGGGTTCCTTCTTTCACAGTGCATTTATTGTGGGGTTCTGTGACTGTGGTCTTCCACCGGGAAAGTGGAAACCATCTTTAGTGTTGTTGCTATATATATTATAAATTGAGTCGTATCAGCAAATTGTGGTTCATTGAACAGGAGAAGTGTCCAACCATATTAAATAGCAGCCATGCCAAGATCCCCTCATAGAGAGGTACACATTTTCTCTTCCCTTAGCATTGAGGAAAGTATAGGTGAATAGGGAAGCAGGGGAACCCTGAAGAGCCAACTATTCATCAACTCTCCATCTCTGAATGCTGTTGCCCTTTAGGAACAATCACATATTCTGAACATACACCCTGTGTCCTTTGGCATAGTATGTTTGTCTTTGTGAATCTGCAATCATACCTGTAAAATAGACCTGTGGCCTCAAATGATGGAAGCCAGTTTTCTCTACCCCTGGTATGATTCAATACTTCCCACTACAAGTACACACAGACAAATTGTCCCAACTGACAAAGGAGGGCATCAAACAAACTCTCAAAGTTTCTTCTATGAGACTTGGGTTAGATCTGGAGCTTTCTGGAGCTTTCTGAAGCTGAAGTATCCAAGTGTGTGGATGACACACAAAAAACTTTCCCCCCAAACTGGTTCCAGTGTGGCAAACTCAGAAAAACGTTAGTCTCTTCTTATCCACTATTCACTGCCCCCCCTTATTGTAGTACCTACAGCTCATTCATGTGTTTTTCAGCAAAATAGTGTTACTCACAGCAAAGAGAAGAACTTACCCAAATTATAGTTTTTACCATATGGCAGCTGATCTCTGGATGATAAACTGTGCTCTGTATTTAGAAGGTTAATCCATTCTGCATTAAAAGTTCAAATTTATCTCTTAATTCATTCTTGAAAACAGATTACACAGCTGCTCTTGAGGGGAAAGCTGAATACCAGAGAAAAGTTCCAGCCAAAGACTTACTGTGAATTTTAATTTGACATTTTGTCTGATCTGGTGGATGAATTTCTTCATGGATTGCCTTGAATATTTAATGCTTTGGAGATATTTTTAAGCATGTTTATTGAGATATATTCACATATCATATAATACATCCACAGTATAAATGAATGATTCACAATATCATCACACAGTTGTGCATTCATCACCACAATCAAGTTTAGAACATTTTCATTACTCCTAAAATCCCTACAACATTCCATAACCCTTACCTACCCCTATTAATTGATCCTTAGCATTGGTATAGTACATTTGTTCTTCTTCTTTTATTTCATTTGTTACTCTTGAAAAAATATATTGAGATATTAATAACTATAGCCTATAGTTTGCAGTAAGTGCATTTTCCCATATACCACTCTTATTATTAATTCCTTGTTATAGTAATATATATTTGTTCTAGTTCACAAAAGAATATTTTTATATTTATGCTATTAATCACAGTCATTGTCCAGCATGGGGATCATTGTATTGTACTGTACCATGTTCTTTTCCTTCTAGTGACATAGGGGAGGTTTCTAAACTTTCAACCACAATCTCACACATAATCCAGTCCTGTTAATAACATTCACCATGGTGAGTTACTGTGATCACCTCTATCCATTTCCAAACATTCAAATTCAATCTAGTTAATATTTTGCACACATTAGGTATCCACTCCTCATATTCTACCCATATTCTATTTCCTGGTAACCTATATTCTACATTTTAACTCTATGAGTTTTCTTAACATAATTAGTTCATCTTAGTGAGATCATAAAATATTTGTGATTTTGTTTCTGACTTAGTTCACTCAACTTAATGTCATCAAGGTTGATCAATGTTCCATGCTTCAAGACTTCATTCCTTCTTACTGCTCAATAATATTCCATTGTAGGTATTTAGCACATATTGTTTATCCATTCATCAGTTGATGGACACTTGGGTTGCTTCCATCTTTTGCAATTGTGAATAAGGCTGCTATGAATATTTGTATACAAATGCCAGTTTGCATCCCTGCTTTCAGTTCTTCTGAGTATATACCAAGTAGAGTGATTACCCCATCATGCGGCAGTTCTATACCTAGCTTCTGGAGAAACCATCAAATTGTCCTCCACAGTAGCTGTACCTTTTTACATTCCTACCAGCAATGAACAAATGTTTGTATTTCTCCACATCCTCTCCAACACTTGTGGTTTTCTATTTGTTTAATAGTTGTCATTCTAATAAGTGTGAAAGGATATTTCATTGATTTGCATTTCCCTAATAGCTAGTTATGTTGAGCATTCTTCCCCTATTACAAATTGCAGTTTGTTCATGTGTTTTTAGGAAATTGTCCATTTTGATCCACTTGTATCCTTGGGTCTAAGGTGACTCTCTTGTAGACAGTATACATGGGTCATATTTTTAAAATTCATCCTACCAATTTGTGTCTTTTAATTGGAGAGTTTCATCCATTTACATTCAATGTTGTTACTGTAAAAGCAGTACTTACTTCAAACATTTATCTTTTGGCTTTTTACGTCATATCTTATGTTTGTCTCTCTTTTTATTTCTTGAGGTAATCTTACTGATAATCATCATTTCTACACTCTCCTGCAAACCTCTCTCTCCTGTCTGTTCTATTCAGCTGGCAGAACTTCCTTTAGTATTTCTTGTAGGAAATACTTGACCCTGCTAAATTTTTCATTCTTTTCTCTCTTTGTTCTTTTGTCCATTCAATTTTTGATGTCCTGTCTTCTAGGTCACTGATTCCTTATTCCGCCTTTGTGTTTGCTGTTGAAATCTCCTGTTTTATCGTTTGCACATTTTAATTTCATCTATTGTATCTTTCATTCTCATTCTCATAGTATCTGTTACTTTACATTGAATGCCTTCAAATTCTTTATGTCCACCCAGTGTCTTCTTAATATCCTTTATCTCTTTAGCCATACCTTCCTTCATCTCCTTGAATTATTTTAGGGGATTTGTTTGACTATCTTAGAGCAGTTGGGCCAAATTCTATATCTCTTCCACATTTTTAATTTGCTTGTTTGACTGATCTATATCTTCTTGCTTCTTAGTATGGCTTCCAATTTTTTTGTTTGTTTTTGGTCCTCTGGTTATGTTGATGAGATATTCGGAAGGCTGGCTTCCCTCTATACCTAAGGTTTTGTTGTTGATTGGATTACAATTAAACCTTGTCATTGACACTGTGTTCATGTGTATTTTCTAGCCAAAACAGTGCCAGGGTCCCATAAAAAAGGTGCAGATCAATTCCTAAAGGCCCTAGGGAGAGGGTTAGGGAAGTAGCTTCTGAGGACTGTACTTTCCCAGCATACTAGCAGATGATACTCTTTGGGAACTTATTCCTCATGGCCCTGCAAAGGCAAGTTATTTTTAGCCTCAGTCTCTCTGTTTCTGAGGCAGGTAGAAACAATGGCATCGCAGGTGGCTGTCTGGAAAGGGCCAAGACCATGGGTCCTAGAAGAGCAATTTTGCCAGCCAGCTATTGGATCAGGACTGTGCTGCCTCCCTCTGTTTCAGTGGGGGGGGGGGGGGGGCTTCCAGACTCTTCCAATCAGTTACAGCCCACTAAGTAGAAATGGGGCCATTCAGAAGCTGTTGGTCTCAAGGGTAGTGGATGGGCACCAGGAGCTGCAGCCAAGCAAGCTGCTCACTGCAGTTTCTCCATCTTTGGAAGTAATGGTGCAGCATGCAGCATGGATGCTTGTCTCAAAAGGGCCAAGGCTGTGGGATCCTGGTATCTGAATTCAGCAGCCAATAGTTAGATCACAACTGTACCATGACCACCTCTTCTCAAGGGGTTGAGTTCTCCTGACTCTCCCAGTCCACAGCGGAACACTGGGCAAGAAGCATGTTGAGCAGAAGGGAGGGGATGGGTGACAGGAGGCATAGGTGAATGAATCACTCACCATAGTTTCTTCACTTCAGGTTCCCTATCAGTTTCTTTGTCTCTTCATCTAACATGGTATTCCACTGGACTCTTAACTCCAAGAATAGCTGATTTTGATAGTTTCTGCCTGTCTCTAGGTATTTTGGGTGGAGGAACAAGCTCTTCCACTCCTTAATCCACCATCTTCTGCTTTAGGGATTATTATTGAAAGTTTATGGGTTCATCATCAGTTTATATGATACTGTAGGTTGATCTCTGTCTGAAGAATTACTGGTATGCTTCCTGATATGCCTGTACCTATACAGACTTTGTTGGCAGAGTCTAATGCTCTGCTCCCTGTGACTAGACTCAAGATTAGAACTGACTCCTGGAAATATCATTAAGTACCAGTTTGCATGAAGAGCAACTGCAGCCCAGGACAAAGCTCAACACAGGTCTAGGCAAATTATCCCACTAAAGATCTGACTCTCAGCACTTCATTCTTAGCACTGTGTCTACTGATATTGCTCTGCTTCCAATGATAACTTTTCCTATGATTAAATCATCCTGCTTAATGTAAAAAGACATTATTTTATGGCTTTTCATATTATGCAAATTCAATCAGAGATTGTCTTAGGATTGGTATGGGAGGAGAATGCAGAAAATGGAAAAATATCCCCTAGAATATCCATCCAAGCTGATTTGAAAGTTATTTAGCATGATTTCAGTGTCCTTAAAATGCAAAACAAAAAAATGCAAAACAAAATATTTTCTATGTTAATTAGAATAATTTTTGAACTAAGCTGTCAATACAAAAATACAATCTGAGTTTGAGTATCTGTGAATTAGCTGCATGACCCTCTATCTTCTCTGCTTCATTTCTCTCTCCATTATTGCCCAAGGTTTCTCAGGCCTTACTTCTGATTTCTTGTTTTTCACTACCCTACTTTGAGTCTTTGCTGTCCAAGTGGAATTCAAAGTTAAGACAAGGAGATACTTGTGCAGTCAGGTGACATTTTATTGATTCTTTCCCTTCTTGGTTCCTACTGGAGGTTTCAGTGTTTATGAGCACAGAAGGCATTGATTTATCATGCCTGCAATTTACCAGCTGACAATGTGCCTGAGAGTTATCAGATGATGACATTTTACCCTAGGGTCAAGAAACCTGACCTGCTGTGTGGCCCTGTACAGTGAGCTTGTTTGGCACACCCTGTAAGACTGGCTTAGAAAAAGTTATGAGAGGGCTACAGGGTGAACTTCTGCTCTTTCCTGGCCCATCTCAGAGGAGGTATATGGAGAATGGGCTTGTGGAGTTTAGAAACTCAGCAACTCCATGATGGAGTGTTAGGTTTTTGGGCAAAGGGCAAGCAGGCAGAAGGGGGATGGATGAGGTCTAAAGTGGGCCATACTAGGAACATCAGCACAGCTACAGAGGGAAACTGATCCACGATGACGGAGTAGAAAAGAGGAGAACAGACTGAAGTGAGGGCAGGCACCTGAACACCTGGAACCAAAAGAAGCCAGATGGAGGAGAAGCCACAGGAGGCAGTGGGAAAAGTACCTGGGAGCACCTACTCTGGCTACTGGGGATTGGGAATGATACAAAAGCACTTAGGTAGGGGAGGGAGCACTAGTTAAGGATGGAGAACTGAAGGGCAGAAAATGGTAGTTATGTCTCTTGAGAGATAAGGCATTATGAAATGTGAAGAGACCCTTGTAGACCACGATGTAACCTGACATGGCATGATAGGTTCCTAAAGTGAGAGCTGGTTGAGTTGGTGTGAATGTGGACTGGAGGGAAATACATAAGATATGGAGCTAAAATGAGGGTGGCAGCAGTATAGAGGTCATTAAGGCATGAGTGGGGAGACAGGTTGCAGCATTCCAGGAAGATAGGAGTCCTGAGGGTCTTTGTAAGTGAGATGAACCTGTCTGAGGGGAGAACTAGGTTGAACTAAAGCATGAGGAGCTGGGGCCAATTTGGGGAAGGGAAACAAGCAGCAGGAGAAAAGAGCTCCAGAGAGGACAAGGGATTCCCTGCACCTTATGGTGAGGGACATTGTTTCAGAGGCCCATGTGAAGCTAGGGAAGGTCAGTAGCTGAAGGGAAGATGAGATGAATGAGGCAGAATAAAGTTGAGAGGGCCTGGGGGGACAAGCCAATTAATTGCAGAGGGAAGTGAATGGGGTCCAAAAATTGGGGCAAGGCCATACATGAGGGAACAACACAGAAAGTGAACTGAAGCAGGAGAGGAGCAGGATTGTAGGACATCAGGGAAGGAAGAGAAATGCTGACTGAAAGGATGTACTTGAGGCCCAGGGCCTTATGGGATGGATCTAAAGGTAAGAGGGAGGGATTGGTTTGACTGAAGGGTAGAAAGAATGGGAACAGCCTGCCTGGAAAGGAGGGGATAATGAGAGAAATGGTAGGTGAGTGCTGGTTTGAAAGGATGTACCTTAGAAGAGCCATGTTTTAATCCTAATCCCATTTTGTAAGCCAGACTTTTCTTCTAATCCCTATTCAGTACTGTATATTTGAAACATCATCTCCCTGGAGATGTGACTCAATCAAGAGTGGTTGTTAAACTGGATTAGGTGGAAATTTGTCTCCACCCATTCTAGGTGGGTCTTGATTAGTTTATTGGAATCCTATAAAAGAGAAAAACAAGAGAGGAAGAAGAAGGAAAATGCCTCCTGGGAAGCTTCATGAAACAGGAATCCAGGAGAGAATGCTGGCAGATGATGCCGTGTTTGCCATGTGCCTTGCCATTTGAGAGAGAAACCCTGCACATCATAGGCCTTCTTGAACCAAGATTCCCTGGATGCCTTAGATTGGACATTTCTGTAGATTTTAATCTACAGATTTTAATTGGGACATTTTCTTGGCCTTAGAACTGTAAACTAGCAAGTTACTAAATTTCCCATTTTAAAAGCCGTTCTGTCTCTGGCATATTGCATTCTAGCAGTTAGCAAACTAGAACATCAGGAATGGGGAGAAATGCAGGAGTGACCAGGCCCTACTCTGTGCAAAATATAATGGTGGTTTCTGCCAGTGTACAACCTTAGAAATGAAGAGTAATCGAGAAATGCATTGTCTTGTTGACAGGATCACTCTTTTGGTGTGCTGCATAAGAAATCTTTGCTTTACCCAGGATTGCAAAGGGCAAAGGGTTCCTCCTTCTAAATTATACAATTTAGAAGTTGTATAAGTTTCAGATTTTACGTTAGGACTCTGGATGACTGTTTCAGTGAAAGTGCTCCTGTAACCAAAGGTATGGACTGTAGCTGGGTTTCCTTGGGTTGTATGATGCTCAGGTTCATATGTCAGCTTGGCCAGAGGGTGGTATCTGTTTGTCTGGTTGGGAAAATGCTGGCCTGTCTTTTACTATGAGGACATTTCATGGAATTAAATCATGATCATGTCAGCCACATCCACAGCTGATTTCATTTGTAATCAGCCAAAGGGAGTGTCTTCTTTAATTAGTGATGTTGAATCTAATCACTGGAACCCTTTTAAGGAGGATTCAGAAGAAACAGGCTCTCTTCCTGCTTCGGCCAGCAAGCCTCTCCTGTGGAGTTTATCCAGACCCTCCATTAGAATCGTCAGCTTCATAGCCTGCCCTACAGATTTTGGACTCTGCATTCCCATGGTTATGTTAGGCACTTTTATAAATTTTATATTTATGGATATTTCCTATTGATTCTCTTTCTCTAGAGAACCCTAACTAATACAACTTGGTACCAGGAATAGTTCTTAAGAAACGTAAACTTAAAAATGGGTTTTTGTGATAGTTTTCTAAACTGACTGGACTCAAAGGCACTCAAGACTCTGATTTCCATAATCAGAATGACATTGCCAATCCATGGAGTGAGTTGGCAAAAGAGATAGTTAAAATATCACCATTTGATTCTTCTAATGCTTTGCTTGTATGAAGCCAGGCTCTGAAGGATAATGTTTTTGACACCTTTACAGAGTTTTGTGGA
This sequence comes from Tamandua tetradactyla, assembly GCF_023851605.1. Lineage (NCBI taxonomy): Eukaryota > Metazoa > Chordata > Mammalia > Pilosa > Myrmecophagidae > Tamandua > Tamandua tetradactyla. The sequence goes on along the minus strand of NC_135335.1, from coordinate 47,162,795 downwards.
AGTAGTAAGTACAGAGATATTGGCTGATTGTTGTTAGATATACTGTATATATTAATGAGTGAAAGATGGACTTGAGGCTTCAAATGAGAAGCTTAAGTGCTCTCTGACAGATGTAATCATTTCTGTTAGTGTCCTGAAGGAAAATCTTACTTCCTGTATCCATAGAGATCTCTGAAAATCAGACTCAGAATCTTGTTAGAGTAGCAACTTTACAATGTAAACTGAAATCTCAGTCTTGCATAACATCTGTCATTAAAATGAGGGCATTGACTGGAAAAGAGAAGGACCCTTTTTGGGGAAGGTGACTTACGGATTAATAATGATGTCAGTGGAGAGGCTGAAAACCTAGGTCATGCTGAGTCTTCTCTAGATAACCCTGTAATAGTCTTCCCTGAGGACATAACCACCCCACCTCCAGTCTGCCCTGAGGAGTTGGCCACCCAGCCTCCTCCTGAAGAGATTAGCCCTAGAGTGATTAATCCTATTTTATCAGATGAAACTGCAAATGAATGCCCTGAAGCAAATGGCTTGGATACTTCTAATTCTTTTCATGACCCAGGCTCCCACCCCTCATTTCTTCCAGACCTATAACTAGACTAAAGTCCCAACAGGCCCCTAAAGGTGAGGTACAAAGTATCACACATGAGGAGTTACATTATATTCCAAAAGAACTGTGTGAGTTTTCCAATTTATATAGACAGAAATCAGGAATATGTATATCAGTGGATTTTAAGGGTGTGAGATAATGGTGGGAGGAATATAAGGCTGGATCAATTTATTGATATGGGCCTACTAAGCAGAGATTCTGCATTCAATGTTGTAGCTCGAGGGATTAGAAAAGGCATTAACTGTTTGGATGGTTGGCTAAAACATGGATCCAAAGCTGGCCGATATTACCTGAGGTTGAGATGCCAGAACTGCCCTGGTATAATGTAGATGAGGGAATCCAGGGGCTTAGAGAGATTGGAGCGTTAAGATGGATTTATCATGCAAAACCAGCTTTTACACCCCAGGAATGTCCGGAGGATGAACTTTTTACCAGAAATGTGAGAAATAAATTCGTGAGACCAGCACCATCATCCCTGAAGAGCTCTGTAGTTGCACTTCTCTATAGGTCAGATATTACTGTGGGAGCTGCTGTCATTGAACTGGAATCTTTAAACACAATGGGGATAACTGGACCCCAGCTGGCAGAAGCCAGGTGGCAGAACGTAATCACCAAAGACAGGGTGGACATGGATATTATAATAGCAAATCCAAAGCAAGAGTCACATAATCTGACTCTCAGAGATTTGTGGTATTGGCTAGTAAATCATGGGGTAACTAGAAATACAATAGATGGACAGTCTACTAAATTCTTGTTTGTAACCAAAAGAGTTCTAGGTCAAGTGAACAGAAGTCTAACTTGAATTACAAAAAGACAGAGTCACGGCCCCTTAGTCAATTTCCAGACTTGAGACTGTTTACAGACCCAGAGCCCCTTGAATGAAGGGAAGACCAGGTCCCTTTGGGGGAGAAACTTGTTACACAGCCACAAATTTATACTGTTAATCATCCTTCAAGCCTTCCCCAAGGAAACTGGGAGCCTTTTACAAGGGTAACTGCATTCGGGAAAAGGAAATGATGAGATATTTCAGGGATTATTAGACACTGGTTCAGAAGTGACATTAATTCAAGGGAACCCAAAACATCACTCTGGTCCACTAGTCAGAGTGGGTGCTTATTGGGGCCAGGCCTTAGTTCAGGTCCATCTCACAGTGGGTCCAGTGGGCCCCTGGAATCATTTTGTAGTTATTTCCCCAGTTCCAGAATGTATAATTGGAGTAGACATATTGAGCAACTGGCAGAATCCCCACATGGCCCACTAACTCATGCAGAGAGGGCTATAACGGTGGGAAAGGCCAAATGGAAGCCACTAGAACTGCCCCTACCTAGAAAAATAGTAAATCAGAAGCAATACCGGATTCCTGGAGAGATTGCAGAGATTACTGCCACTCTTAAGGACTTGAAGGATGCAGGGGTGGTGATTCCCACTACATCCCCATTCAACTCTCCTATTTGGCCTGTGCAGAAAACAGATCGGTCTTGGAGGATGGATTATCATATGCTCAACCAGGTGGTAACTCCAATTGCAGCTGCTGTTCCAGATGTGGTATCATTGCTTGAGCAAATCAATACATCCTCTGGTTCCTGGTATGCAGCTATTGATCTGGCAAATGTTTTTTTCTCAATAGCTATTAGTAAGGACCACCAGAAACAGTTTGCTTTCAGCTGGCAAGGTCAGCAATATACTTTTACTGTCCTACCTCAGGGGTACATTAACTCTCCAGCCCTATGTCATAATCTTGTCCACAGGGACCTTGATCATTTATGCCTCCCACAAGACATCACACTGGTCCATTATTTTGATGATATCATGTTGATTGGACCTAGTGAGCAAGAAGTGACAACTACTCTAAACTTACTGATAAGGCATTTGCATGTGAGAGGATGGGAGATAAATCCAAGAAAAATACAAGGGCTTTCCACCTCAGTGAAATATCTAGGTGTCCAGTGGTGCAGGGCATATTGAGATATCCCTTCTAAGGTGAAGGATAAGTTGTTGCATCTGGCCCCTCCTACAACCAAAAAAGAGGCACAATGCCTAGTTGGTCTCTTTGGATTTTGGCGACAACACATTCCTTATTTGGGTGTGCTACTCCACCCATTTATTGAGTGATCAAAAAAGCTGCTAATTTTGAGTGGGGACCTGAACAAGAGGAGGCTCTGTGACAGGTCCAGTCTGCTGTACAAGCTGCTATGCCGCTTGGGCTGTATGATCCAGCAGATCCAATGGTGCTGGAAGTGTCCGTGGTAAATAGAGATGCTGTCTGGAGCCTTTGGCAGGCCCCTGTAGGAGAATCACAATGCAGACTCCTAGGATTTTGGGGCAAAGCCTTATCATCTGCTGCAGATAACTACTCTCCTTTTGAGAAACAGCTTTTGGCACGCTACTGGGCCTTAGTAGAGACTGAATGCTTAACCATGGGCCACCAAGTTACCATGAGACCTGAGTTGTCTATCATGAGCTAGGTGTTGTCTGACCCACCAAACCATAAAGTTGGGCATGTGCAACAGCACGCTATTGTAAAATACGAGATAAGTCCAGAGAAGGTCCTGAAGGCACAAGTAAGTTACATGAAGAAGTGACCCAAATGCCCATGGTCTCCACTCCTGCCACATTACCTTCTCTTTCCCAGACCAGAGCTATGGCCTCTTGGGGAGTTCCTTACAGTGAATTGACTAAGGAAGAGAAAACTCGGGCCTGGTTTACAGATGGTTCAGCACGATATGCAGGTACCACCCGAAAGTGGACAGCTGCAGCACTACAACCCCTTTCTGGGGTATCCTTGAAGGACAGTAGTGAGGGATAATCCTCCCAATGAGCAGAACTTCAAGCAGTGCATCTGGTTGTTCATTTTGCTTGGAAGGAAAACTGGCCAGAGGTGCGTTTGTGTACTGACTCATGGGCTGTTCTTAATGGTTTGGCTGGATGGTCAGGAACTTGGAAAGACCATAATTGGAAAATTGATGACAAAGAGGTCTGGGGAAGAAGTATGTGGATAGACCTTTCTGAGTGGGCTAAAAACATGAATGTATTTGTGTTCATGTGAATACACACAAGAGGGTGACTTCAGCAGAGGAAGGTTTTAATAATCAAGTAGATAAGATGACCTATTCTGTGGATACCAGTCAGCCTCTTTCCCCAACAACTCCTGTCATTGCTCAATGACTCATGAACAAAGTGATCATGGTGCCATGGATGGAGGTTATGCATGGGTTCAGCAACTTGGCTTTCCACTCACCAAGATTGATTTGGCTACAGCCACTGCTGAGTGCTGAATCTGCCAGCAGCAGAGACCCACACTCAGCCCCTGATATGACACCATTCCCCGAGGTGACCAGCCAGCTACGTGGTGGCAGGTTGATTATACTGGACCACTCCCTTCATGAAAGGGGCAGCAATTTGTTCTAACTGGAATAGACACACACTCTGGATATGGGTTTGCTTTCCCTGCACGCAATGCTTCTGCCAAAACTACCATCCATGGGCTTACAGAATGCCTTATCCATCGTCATGGTGTTCCACATAGCATTGCTTTGGATCAAGGAACACACTTCACAGCAAATGAAGTGTGGGAATGGGCACATGCTCACGGAATTCTCTGGTCTTACCATGTTCCCCATCATCCAGAAACAGCTGGATTGATAGAACAGTGGAATGGCCTTTTGAACACTCAATTACAGTACCAACTAGGTGACAATTCCTTGAAAGGCTGGGGTAATGTTCTCCAGGAAGCTGTATATGCTCTGAATCAACGTCTGCTGTATGGTGCTGTTTCTCCCATAGCCAGAATCCATGGGCCCAGGAACCAAGGGGTGGAAATGAAAGTGTTACCACTCACTATTACCCCTAGTGATCCACTAGGAAAAGTTTTGCTTCCTGTCCCTGTGACCCTGAGCTCTGCTGGTCTACAAGTTTTAGTTCTAAAAGGAGGAGTGCTTCCACCAAGAGAAACAACAATGATTCCATTGAACTGGAATTTAAGACTGCCACCTGATCACTTTGGGCTACTCATGCCTCTGGATCAACAAGCCAAGAAGGGGATTGCATTATTGTCTGGGGTGATTGACCCTGACTATCAGGGGGAAATAGGACTGCAACTACACAATGGAGATAAAGAAGAGTTTTCTTTTAATATAGGAGATCCCCTAGGGTATCTTTTATTACTACCGTGCCCTGTAATTAAAATCATGGAAAGCTGCAACAGCCCCAAATAAGCAGGACTACCAATGGGTCTGAAACTTCAGGAGTGAAGGTTTGGGTCACCCCACCAGGCAAAGAACCACGGCCAGCTGAAGTGCTTGCTGAGGGTAAAGGAAACATGGAATGGGTAGTAGAAGAAGGTGGTGATAAATATGAACTATGACCACATGATCAGTTACAGAAATGAGGACTATGATGCTGTTTTGTTCCTGTTATACTATTTAAGTTGTAAGATATCAAGTTTAAGAATGAATATTACCCAAAGACTTGCACCCTATTCTGTAGAGAGTTAATGTGTTTCTGGTTATATGCAGGACAGTTGAGTATTGTTAGGTGAGAAAAAAAAATGTGTCTTTTTTTGTTTTCTATTTAGGAATTAGGTATGGTTTAAGGTGATGAGTATAGCTTCCAAGTTGACAAGGAGTGGACTGTCATGGTCAGGTTCATGTGTCAACTTGGCCAGATGGTGGTACCTGTTTGTTTGTTTGGGCAAGCGCTGGCTTGTCTTTTGCTGTAAGGAAATTTCACAGAATTAAATCATGATCGCGTTGGCTGCATTCACAGCTGATTCCATTTGTAATCAGCCAAGGGGATTGTCTTCTTTAATGAGTGATTCTTAATCTAATCACTGGAAGCCTTTTAAGGAGGATTCAGAAGAGACAGGCTCTCTTCCTGCTTCATCTGGAGAGACTCTCCTATGGAGTTCATCCAGATTCTCCATCAGAGTTGTCAGCTTCACAGCCTGCCCTACAGATTTTGGACTCTATGTTCCCATGGTTATGTGAGACTCTTTTATAAATTTTATATTTACAAAATATTCTGTTGATTCTGTTTCTCTAGAGAACCCTAACTGATACAGGTTGTTTTGTTTTGGTTTAGTTTTTGTGTCATGTATATTTTTTACTAAAGATAACCCAGTTGCTCCAGCACTTCTTGTTGGAGAGGCCTATCCTTTTCTCCTCTCAATTGCCTTTTCACTGTCATTGAAAATGAGTTGTGTATGTGTGGGTCTACTTCTGGATCTGTTCTGTCCCAGTGACCTTTTAGTCCATGTTGATGCAACCATCTCCATTTCTGTTGCCTGGTCTTGAGTCGTAGAGTCGTCCAACTTTATCCTGCTTTTGGAAGTTGTTTTGGCCATTCTTAAGTGTTCTGCATTTCCATTATGACTTGTAGAAGTGGCTTGTCAGTTTCTGATGTACATTGATTGAATCTGCAGCTTATTTCATGGCAGGACTGGCATCTCATCACTGTTAAGTCCTTTGACCCCCGTGAGCAGAGTGTGCCTCTCCATTTGTTCGAGATTCCCTTAGTTACTCCCACCAGCATTCTGTAGTTTTTATGCTACTACTTATATGAGTATAACCATGAAAATGTCTGCCCTCGGTTTAATTTTTGTTTTAAATTGAAGACTATGTCTTATTTATCTTCAGTGTTCTAGAGCAGTAAGTAAAATTTGATGCTGCTGGGGTCTGTAGGCTCCAAAGGAGAAATTAGTCTGACAAAGCTACTGAGAATGAAAAAAGTGTCTTAAACCTAAATTGTTCTGCTGTGTGAGTATGTAAGTATAGCATAAAGATTTCTTTCATCCCATTTACCCTTATCCTTTGAGATAAGCCATAGTTTGCAGTTGGTAGAACTGTCTGAATATAAATATGCTTTGAGGAGGAAAGATAATATATCTGAAGAGTCACGTCAATCTGCTTTGTTAGACCGCAGTTCGCTGATTGCATAGAAACTGAACTGGACTATACATTCTTGATGTGCTTTTTACTTTTCTCAGGATATGAAGTTATTTGTGACAACTGATTTTCTTTGACTGATTCATCTGTGTATATATCTAGTAAATTGTGAGCATGTTTTTGTTAGGTTGCACACAATAAATCAAAATACACAGTACACGCACATACACACATTCATGCACACCCACACACCCAATAGAAAAAAATAAAAACAATAAGAATAATCTGTCAATTTGTTTGGCCTTGCCCACTGCCAGCCCTGTCCTCTGCTGGCCCACCAGTCGCAGTTGGAGCCCAAGGCTGTGTGACCAGTGTGGCTGGTGAGGAAAAAGAATATCAGGTAAATCTGGGGTCATCACTGGGGCGGCAGGAGGCCGAGCTAGATGGAGGAAAAAGAAGTGTTGGCTTCTGTGGGAGCCTCAGAAGAATTAAAGGTGGGGAGTGGGCAGGGGGAGGAATATTTCAAAAGAAGAAGTAGTGGGGGGCTGCCACATCGGGGCAACACATGTGGGGCCAGGGGCGGCGAGCGGTGGGGTGTCCAGGCAGGCTAAGGGTGGGCGTCTTCTCCTGAGAGGTGGAGGGGGCTCCAGGGCCCACTGTCTCCCGTGCTTGGTGGGCTCAGAAACCCTATGCTCATCAGGCTGTGCCCCAAATCTGTGGGAGGAAGGAGGCTACTGGGAGAGCAGGGGTGGCCTATGCCTTATCCCAGTGCCAGCCCTGACCCTGTCCCATCCTCACCCCCACCCCGTGGGTGGCTCTAACAGGATGTGGGTTTGGTCATGGGGGGAGCGGCCAGCCTGGACCCACACCCACCCCTCCCACCAGTCAGAGTCCCATTCCCCACCCTAGAACCAGGCCCTCTTCCCGTCCCTCTCCCACCACTCCCCCTCCCAATCTCCTCCTTCATCCCAGCGGGCAAAACCGATCCCCATTCAAGAGCCCCAAGGTCAGGTGGGAAAGAGCCCCAGAAGGAACCAGAAACCAGTTTTCCCCAGACAGAGCTTGCCAGCACTGGTCCGTGTGCTTCTTTCCTGTTGGGACCCAGGCTGCCCCAGTCTTCTCCCTGCAGCAGCTGTAGAGTGGGATGCCATGGCTAGAGGATGTGGACAAGAATTAGGTAAGTTCAAACCCCCTTTTCCTCAGTGTTCCTGTTTATGCAGTAACCTCAGGCTACAGCCCAGTGACCCTCCTGGGCCCCTGCCCCCTTCCATCAAATGAGGGATGTTATAACTTGGGGTGTTGTGAAAGCAGAGAAAATCATGGGCTCCCCTCAGGTCAACACAGGGCTCCTGCTGGGTAAGCATAGCTGCCATGAGGAGCATTCATAGCTAAAGCTCCTGTATTGATTGATTTCACAAGCTGACTAGGCAACCAGCTCGAAAGGAAGTTACCAGGCCCTACCTGACTCTCTAGCTATCTTGCCATTTTGGGAAAGTGGGGTGGGGAAGCAGGGGAAAATTCACCAAAGGCTTTCTTGTTCCTGGAGGGACAGCAAGATGCATCCTGAGAAGGAGAAAACAAAGGGGTATAGACATGGGGGAAAGCTAGTGGTCCATCACTTTTTAGTTGAGGTGAGGTGTGTCACTCTTATTCTCCCCAGGCTCAGCCAGTGAGGAACTGGACCTCAGATCAGAAGACAAAGAGGAAAGAGACACAGAAAGGGCAGTCCTGGGTTTCCAGTCTGCGACCTCCAGAACCCTGTTGGCAGGGCTTTGAATGGGAGATCATTGCTTGATGAATGGAATTAGTAAAAGTGTGTTCCTCTGCTTGTAGAGCATCTTGCTAACTGCACTCTGACTTGCTTGGAAGTGGGCCTGGAGATGGTAGAAAAACCATGGAAAGAAATCTTGTAGGAACCGAGGCCCATCTGAGTTGGGCCGGAGTGGGCTGAAGACACCTTCAGGTAGGATGGTCCCCTAAACCATGGCTCCCACCATCCTTGTCACAAAGGAGCTAGAGTGTGTCTCTCTGCTGGGAAAGAAGAAGTGGTGTGTTTCTCCCACTACCCCTTTACCAGAAGCAAGCACAGTGTGTTAGGGTGTCCCTTTCAAAGCCCTAGTCAAGTCAAGAACTTCTGCTCTGGCTGAAGGCACAGAGCTGGTGTCAGAAACCAAAGACTCGACCTTGTGTTTATGACTGAAGCACGGCAAGATGTGTGCACCTGGGCAGGTTTGGTTTCCCTTCCCCCGGCCTCTCACTTTATTCTTGTTTTAGATGTTTTTTCTGCTATTCTTGAGTTCTCTGCATGTCCATATGACTTGCAGATCCAGCTTTGTCAACTTCTGATTTACTTGACATCTAAGGTTCATTTTGTGGTAAATTGGCATCTCATCTCTTTTGAGTCCTTAGATCCATGAGCAGTGTGCCTCCCCAGTTTTTTGAGGTTTCCTTAGTTCCTCCCAGTATGATTCTGGGAACTGTTGATCTTCTGGAGAGGCTGGCCCATCTATGCTTGACCAGCATCCCATATGGAGGTTGTAGACCTCTGTAAAGTAACCTTAGTGCTTGAAACCTTTGTAGAATCTCATGTAATTCCCTAGATGTTCTCCAGGATTGGCTGGAATTATTTAGGTTGGGATTTGGCAAACAATGATAAATAGTAATATCTAACTGAAGTTTGCCTCCAGAGAAGTCTCTCAACTGTATTTGATCTCTCTCAGATACTGATACCTTATTTGTTATGCTTCTTTTCCACATTTTGGTCAGATGACATTTTTATTCCATTGTGTCAGGGCCAGACTCAGACCTGGGATTCATCTCCTATGCTGCCAGGGAGGTTTTCACCCCTGGGTGTCATGTCCCACCTTGGGAGATGGGCAGTGATTTCACTTGCAGATTTGGGCACAGAGCAAGTGAGGCCACATCTGAGCAACAAAAGAGGTCCTCTGGACATAACTCTTCAGCACACTTATAGGTAGGCTAAGCTTGTATGGTACATAAATAAGCTTCACAAGAGCATGCCTCAAATTCAAGTCTTGACCTTGTGTTTTGGGTGTCCCCTAATGTTTGACACAAATTCAGGGGCCCGGTGGTAAAATTTAACAGTTCTATATATTTTCTCCCATCCCTTAAGGGTCTTTGCTGATATTGTTTGATTATTTGCTTAAGATACTCTGGAATATACCCAGACATTACATTAAGCTTCAGTGAATTCTAGGCTCCCTGTGTTTGGGTTGTTTAAATCACCTATCCAAACAGATTGAGTTAGGTAGTGTGCTACAGAAAATTTAGGTTTTGGAAGAAATAACCTTTCTTCCTGTAGTCTCATAAAGTAGGTAATGTTCTAAAATACAGACAATGTCATCCTTGCCCCTTATTCTGAATTACTTTAATCCCAACCTGATCTGCTTTGTTCTTTTCTCTAATTACTAGGTTAGACATATATAGCACAGCTTCTCAAAATCCCCAAGTAATAATTACACCTCCAGACTAAATGTGACTGTTATGAACGCTTACAATCTAAGCCCCAATTTTCTTATAAGTATTTTCTAAATGATGAAATACAATATTTGCTCTTTTGTTCCTGGCCTATTGTGCCTCACCAAATGTCCAAACAGTTCATTTACAACACTGAATTCCTCACAATTTCACTTATTTTTGTAGCAGCACAATATTCAGTCATATGTATATATCATCTGTCATGGTTAGGGTCATGTGTCAACTTGGCCAAGTGGTGATTCTTGTTTGTCTGGTTAGGCAAGTGCTGGCCTGTCTGTTGCAATGAGGACATTTCATAGGATTAAATCATGATCATGTCACCTACATCCACAGCTGATTACATTTGTAATCAGCCAAAGGGGAGTGTCTTCTGCAATGAGTAATGCTTAATCTGATCACTGGAAACTTTTTAAGGAGGATTCAGAAGAGACAGGTTCTTCCTGTCTCAGCTGGTGAGCCTCTCATGTGGAGTTCATCCAGACTGTCCATCAGAATTGTTGGCTTCACAGCCTTCCCTGCGAATTTTGGACTCTACGTTCCCGCAGTCACATGAGACGCTTTTATAAATTTTATATTTGCGAGTGTTCCCTGTTGATTCTGTTTCTCTAGAGTACCCTAACTAATACACCATCTTTTGCCATTTTACTTCTCAATCAATGCATCCTTAGGTGAAAGCTTTTATAAAAAGGTCTTTAGAGGTAGGAAGATAATGAGTTATGCAATGGTGCAATCTATATGCTTTATAATTTTAAGAATGGATATTATTTTAAGAATAGATATAATTTCTTCTTAATTTTGAAAAACTGTAATTCCTTCAATCTTGAGGTTCTAAGTGCATGAGGATTTGTTCTTGGAGTATTTCATTTTGAATTCTTGTTTAGTGCCATGCCAGTCTATTAGGAAGTCATATGCTTCAGGACCTCATTTTGTCTTACTCTTGCATAATATTCCATCATATGTACATGATACATTTTGTTTACCTGCTCATCTGTTGATGAGCATTTAGATTGTTTCCATCTTTTGGAAATTGTGAATAGTGCCACTGAGTTGCTCAGCCGCAGACACCTGTGAAGTTGCAGTTTCATGGGGAAAATTTCTCCTTGTCACATAATGCACTGCAAAAGCTCACTGCAAGCCAACTTCTGTAGTTCTCAGACACTGTCTTTCAGATCATGTCCTCCCCTGCATATCTGTACCTCTGACCCTCTGGCCCTGTAGCTATTGAGACTGGGCCCCAGGTAGCTGCCAAGCACAGCACTCTATGTGCTTTGGGAAGCAAGACCCTGGCCAATTCCCTGAGCCCTGCACCTTATGACCCCACCATCTGGGGATCCGTGTCATGTTGTATTTCACATAGTGGCTGCGGGAGACCCCAGTACAGCCTCCAAACTGACCTCTCCCATGGAAGAGAGCATGCAGGAGGAAAAAGACTCTTGAAAGTGCGGTGAGATATGATCAGTGTCGACCAGGGCATTCCTGAGCTTGGGTTTATAGCAGAAGTTTATTAGGGTTTTCCCCCCTGCAGAAAGTGGAGCAAGGCCTGGATATGTTCACAAAAGTGATGGAAAGTGGGCTGACCTATTAGACTGTTAGACTTCACCCTCAAAAAGCAAGAGTGGTCTGATTCTGACATTGTCTCCATGTAAGGAATCCCTCAAATGTATCATTGATGTGTGGCACGTGTGATCCCAGTAGTGATGGCAATGCCTCTCCTTGTTGGTGACCAGACGACCCCCCCTTGTACAATCACAAGCTGGTGATGTTCATCATGGCCAGAGGGAGAACAGGACTCCATTTTCTGCAGTTGCAGCAGATGACAGTTTTGTAATCCTTACAGTTTCCTGAGCTGAAGTTGGTATAGTTTGATTCAGGGAAGCTATAAGCTGCTCTTACTTCATATGTTGAAATCTGGAGAATATCAAGTGCTCATTTTATCACAGATGGTTCTTCTATATTTTAGAAATGTTCTTGAACTTCTAATATCTCACCTACATAAGTATTGATGAAGATTCCAACAGTGAACTGTGGCAGAAACTAATGAACTGTTTCAACACAGACAGTTTTCCTGCGCCCTCCTTTATACCCACTTTGATATAGTAAACCTTGTGGATGTGACATGATTGTGTTCTATGAGGATGACCTGAATCTGATGACAGACAGAAAGGTCAAGTATGGTGCAACAGGATTGGGAGATGCAGTAATGTCCACATTAATATTATTAATGCTATCTCCATTGGATAAACATTTTTAAGGATGGCACTGATGCCTTGATCCTAGAAGTCACTGCCCAATGAGTTGAGCATTCCATGTTTTTCCTGACAGTATACCTTCCAAGCTCTCTGAAGTTTGTTTTCCCACAGATGGTGCTGGCTTCTCAGTGAGAGCAGCAGAGTTTATTGTCCTTCCTTAGAAAAGTTCTGCCACAGAATCCATTGTACTCAAAATCATAAGTAGCTTCATAGAGGCTCTCAGGAGTATTGAATATATTGTGGATGATGCACAAGTCTGCACAGTGGAGCCAGTATATGAATGAACTTTGGATATTGTGTCATCATACTTAGACAAGTCACAACATACTGTAGTTAGAGAAATTAGCCAACTTTATAGAACAGCTTATGACATTTGAAACCTATGTTTTGAATGACCTGGAATCATTATACTTCCACTGAGCAAGATAAAGAAACAGTAAGGGTGGGGTCATGACTTTAGTGAAAGAATGTGAGTTCTGGAATTCAATATTCTATTAGTAGTGAGAGGCCCATGCACTGACAGAAGTGGAAGGGCTCCTCATATATGCCAGACATTACCCCTACCAAATGGAGTACATCTGTGCAGATGCACATGGACAGGATGTATGCCTCTGTAGACCCCACCCATTCACTCACAGGATGAAAATGACATATTTTTTACTCAGTGATGTGTCTCATAGAGAAGACCCCTCCCATTCCCAAATCTAAATAGCCTCCCGTGTATGTGCAGAAACAGCATAAGCAACATGAGGCAGACGACTCCTCAGCTACAGGTTGGAAAAAGAAGTAGCATTTGAGAAGACAGTCATTCCTCCTCAATCATTGTTTGACTGAGCCACTCTAGACATGTCAAAAATGCAAAGATAAGGAATGAAGCAGAATAACACTATCCAGTTGAAGTAGTAAACAGTTTGCCAAATCTTGGCCAACTTTTGCCAAACCAGCAGGCAAGTCTGGTAGAGATATACCTGGAGACTCATCAGTGAAAACTGGACACTCGTGCAAGCTGTAAGAGAGCTACTGCAGCTTCCTTTAAACTTGACAATTGTATCACCTACAGGTGTACCTAATTGGGATGTTATGAATAATTTTGTTAACTTCTGCAGCTGAATGTACTGCTTTTCCAAACAACATAGGTATTGCTGTGGAAACATCAATATTCACTGGGAATTAAGAAAGAATAAAAATATTCATCCTCTCCCTACCGGTCAGATCTGTTCCTAGGATGAGAACGCCACACACACCCAGCTGTACACATGCGACTCAGAGCTAATGAAAATGATTGTCAGAAAGAGAATCTCACTAGTAAAACCTCTGTTTGATATGATTCCCTTTCAGAAAAACCCCAAGCATGACACCAAGTTGGTAGAATAGTGGAATCAACTATGTCAAGCCACGGCCTCCTAATGAGATTGTGTCTCTTTGTGCAGAACAAATCATAAAGCAGAAAAGGGCATTGGCTGGCCAGCAGAAAATCCAGCAGACTGTGGTGGCACCGCCTGCCTAGCAGCAGCACCAACAGCCACCACAATAGCTGTTACCACTGCCACAGCCTCAGCAGAGAAAACAAAAGCAAAGCAAGAAATTCAACAAGTGGTGCTGCAGTAATGGAATATGCACATGGAAAAATAATGAAATATGACCCTACCATTAAAAAAATTCCTGCCTTGCCAAGGGGCTTCAGAAAAAATAAGTTTACTAAGGGGAAGCCTCAAAATCAAGCTGGAAATCCAGGTTCAATTCCCAAAGCCTGCCCATGCAAAAAAAAGAAAGAAAAGAAAAAATTCCAGGGTCGGTCACGTTTTTTTTTGAGATTTCCAAATGGTTGAGAGGGTACCTGGGATTTCCGAGGTGGGGAAACTTAATACTTCCTTTATTTTTCCCTTCATGTCCCTCAAGGGACTCTTGCAATACTTTCTAATTATCAGTCCATGAAAGTCTGAGCCAGGTATTTCATTAAGCTATACATAATTATAAGGCTACATTCCCCTTCTGGACACCAGCAGCTTAGGTTGTTTAAATGAGATATAAGGACAGATAGATTTAGATTGTGTTTTACAGAAAATTTAGTTTCTAGACGTAATAAACCTCTCTGCCTTTGGTCTCATACATTAAGGGCAGGTCTAGAGTATATATATTATTATTTTTATATATGTAATTTGATTTACTTTTTTTCCCAGCCAGATTGGTTTTGGATTTTGTTCTGTTTTGTTTTTTCTAATTTAGGTCTGATTTCTTTTTTGGTTTCTTCAACTGTTCTGAGTGTACATATGCTAAGTTTCATGGCACAGCACTCCATTTCTGGGTATTAAGGTGTCACAGAGTTACTCTAAGTTCCAGGGAATATCTGATAATACACATATACCTCACTGTCTCAGAATCTAGAAATACACTTTCAACTTCAAAGTTGAAGTGGCTCCTATAAGGGTTTACAATCAAGACTCCAATTTTTTTATAAGTATTTTCTGAAAGAGATCTTAGCTTATTTGTTCTTTTGTTTCTGTCTTATTCTGCACAACATGTCGTCCCCAAGGTTTATTCACTTCATTTCATGGCCCTCGATGCCCCCCCTCCTCTTTGTAGGTATACTCTATTACATGATATACATGTATCAGAGATTGCCATTCTTTTTCTCAATCACTGCACCCCTCAGATCCCTCCATTTATTGGGCATCATGAATAATGTCCAAAGTGAACACTGCAGCTTAACATAATCCTCATTTGATTGTACAATTAGCATGCTCTCAATTTTAGACAACTTTCATTGGCAGTAGAGACAAAGACCTGACACAGAACATCATGAAATATCAAATCAAAATAATCCCTTTTCTCTTATACCTCTATTCCAATTAGTTACTCCTGGTGTTGCTTTAGTACTGTTGATGTCTTCCTGTCAATTCTTGGTTATGGATTGGAATTTTTAGTTTCCCCCATACTCCTGGTCTAATTGATGATCTGTTAAAAGGTATGGAGAAATGCTGTTTGTTCATGGAGAAAGCCAGGTTGTACTTTCCACATCTTCCCAGAAGATGCTGGTCTTAGACCATCTCTTCCCCTTTGGCCTGACTTTACCCAACTAAGTCAAGTAAATGGGTGAGGACCAAACCAGGTGCAAATCCAGTTAGATCCACTCATCTCTGTGCATGTTGAAAGCTTCCAGGCACTGGACTTGGTGTTGGGTGTTGTGCATGTCTGTGGAGAATCTGCTTGTGAGTATGATGGGCCTGGTGGTCCCCAGGTATCCATGTGGAATGACCTTGGACTGTGGGACGTTGTATTTCAACTACGTCTGCCGACAGCCATCCTGGAAGTGTCTGGCATTGTGGCCTGACTCACACCCATGTTCACACCTCACCACCACTGCACGTCATGAGTGCTCTGAGCACAGAAGTGCCTGGCAGTGTGATGTGGCTCACTCCATCATACTGCTTCTCCCCCCGCAGTGCTCCATGAGCACCCAAGGACTCCATGCAGCAAAGATAGTAGCAGCATGTCCTGTGGAGTCTTTTACATCAGCCAATTATCAGATCTACTCCCCAGGTCTCTGTAATCCCCTCTTCCTGTGGAGAAGGCCCCCCAGTCTCAGCCAAAATGAGACACTCACTGTAGCCTGGCTCAGGGGTCAGGGTTAGGCACTCTCCTCACTGCATAGGTATGCAAAGTCTGCTGAATTCCAGGTTCCCCTTGAGAGTTTCTGGCTATGGAGCTAAGATGGAAGAGATCTCAAGCTGATTCATAAACTGACTGTGCTTGTTGCCAGTGGGGTGTGACCAAGCTAGACAGGGGATCCCAGAGACTAATCAAGCCATAGCAGCAGGAAGGGCCAAGGGAGCAGCGCTGGGGTGAGTCCCCAGTTTGGGACATGGGCTCAAAGTCAGCCATGTACCAGATTGCAGAAGGAGCTGCCATTGTCCAGGGAGAGTGTGAGGGGCACTGGCCACTCTCGTAGTCCATGGGTGACACACAGTGCGTGTGGCTGAGGCTGTCCATGTGGCCCCACATCTGGATGCTCTCCTTAAACCTGGGGGTGGTGGTGCAGAGGTGGCTGGGGCAGGAGAACCCCACCACATGGGCAGGGTGGGTGACCCTCCCCAAGACCCAGACTCCACAACCTCCTCAGGGACACCCTCTGGCTTTGGGTAGAGCCCCTGCTCTCATCCCAGCATACATGAGTGGGGATCCACCTGCACACCACACTGTCGGTGGGCTCAGCACAGGTGCTGTACCATAAAGACCTTGCTGCTAATCACAGAGCCCAAGCAGGGTGAGATCTCCAGGCCCAGGTTGTGGAAATTTGAGTAGCAGCTGCCCAGGCCTGAACAGGTAGGGTGGCAGGAGCAGGGCCCTGCAGCCCAGGGCACAGCTCTCTCGTCCCTACAGGATGGGGGAGAGGACTGAGGGCCTGGGGTGCACATCCAGCTCCATTTCCGAAAGTCTTTAAGGACATTGAAGAGAGGCACTCCATGGGGGGAGGCTGGAAAAGCACCAGGCTCAGGGTGACAGAGGGGAATTCTTCCAGAAGCAGAGCTGTGAAATACCACAAGCGCCCCTGCAAATACATGCCACCCAGAGGCAGGGCTGAATTTCAGCCACAAAGTCCCAAAACCCCCAAATCTGCGGATGTCTTTCTGCCCTCCC
Source organism: Tamandua tetradactyla (assembly GCF_023851605.1). Classification (NCBI taxonomy): domain Eukaryota; kingdom Metazoa; phylum Chordata; class Mammalia; order Pilosa; family Myrmecophagidae; genus Tamandua; species Tamandua tetradactyla. Next base: position 47,145,921 of record NC_135335.1, on the reverse strand, counting down.
TGGAGTCAGTGGACAGTGTTCAGCAACTAATGGAGGGACCCTGGCTCCCTTGGGCTCAGGTCCAGAGACCTGGTCACCAAGAGCCCTCTTGGGCTTCTGGATCCCACTCTCCATGTGCAGGAGGGTTGCAAGCATGCCCAGCAGGGAGAAGGAGGGGCACATACTACCTCTTGAGGAAGGGGAGGCAAAGGGCCAGGCAGGGCTTCCTAAGGGTCTGTCCCCACCACTCTAAGCTGGCAGGAGGGTGTCCAAGGGCAGAACCCGGCTTGGGCCCAAGGTGACCAGAAAAGGCCCATGTCTCCCTTTTTGCTAAGTGCAGAGCCTTGTGCTTAAGAGTGAGGATAAATATTTATTGACCAGGCAAGGGATGGCTATGGGAAGGGGATGGGGGGTGAGGTTGAGTGAGGCCAGTGAGAGGGAGGGCCAGGGCGTGCCCTCTAGGATGCTTGGCACAGGCTGCAGGGAGCTGTGGTACCATCCACCAGGCCCTGCAGAAATGTGCAGTCAAGATAAGAGTCTGTCCTTGCCTGGAAGATAACAGATACTGCCTGGTGGCCTCGGGCAACAGACCTCACTTCTCTTATCCTGGACCAGGAGGGTCCCCAATTCCTCCCACCTGACCCAGGAATGAGTTTATTCTTGCCCAGCACCTGCGTATGTGGTTGCTCAAGGAATCCCTCTCATGGGGACCTGAAGGAGCTGGGGGACCAGGGGAGCAGAAGGTGAGGGTCCGTGTCCCCAGAGCCCCATACTTCCCACACTGCCTGTCTCTGCCAGGACCTGGGCAGGTGCCAATGTGTCATCAAGGCCAGGCAAGGGCTCCTGAGGCAGCTCCTCCCAGGCAGGGGTGCCATCCCCACCTACCCACCGGTCCTTCCTGGATTTGGCATAAACCCCTCAGTGTCACCTCCCTACCCACATGGCAAGTGAGGAAAGAGGGCCAGGCTGCAGACTGTTGCCCTGGGGCCCTGCCACCTTGAGCTGTGTGTCAGTCAGGCCAATGGCCCTCCCAGTCTCAACTTCTTAAGGTATCCAAAGGGAAATTGCACATCTGTTCAGATGGATTCAGGCTGCCACAGGCAAGGGCCTCGTTCTGTGGCTTTGGTTGGGGGCTTTTGGCCTGACCCAGCTCTGCCCACTGTCCCTGGTCAGTGACCCTCTTGGCAGGTGTCGGAGTGCTCCAGAAGCCAGTTCCTTCAGGAGGTGCCCGAGGGAGCCCATTGGGGTGAGCAAGAAGCTGGGATTCAAGGTCACAAATCTGCCCCTACCACAGCTCCCCATAAAGACATACAGAGTCCAGGGGAGCCCCCAACTTCTCAAGGCCTTAGCTTCCAGCATGGGAGAAAGTCCCTTAGCTCCCAGTGTTGATGGGCCTCAGGGCACCTCTGTAGGTGGGGTGAGGGGTGGGCACTAGGGCATTGTTCGGCCAGCGAGGAGCCAGGCTCCAGGCTGAGGGTCTTGAGACTCACTCTCAAGGCAAAACTCCTGGCAAAGGGCCCAGGCGTATGAGGGAGCAGAAACCCTTAAAGGGTGGGGGGACCCCGAGAGCCTGGGGAGGGCACCAGGGAAAGTTCACCAGAGTCTGTACGTGGAAGGGGCATTTGTGGCCCTGGGAAGAAAGGCCGCTGCTTTCTGTTTCCAGCTGGGATCCTCCAGGGTCAGGCAGAGTGACAGGTTCAGCCCCTGGATCCCAACACCCCAGAGCAGCCAGACCTGGCTGGGACATCCTGGGCCTAGCCCAGGTAACAGTCCCTTATCTTTATGGGTTGGGAGGGATGTTACACCCTCCACCCTAGGTAGAGAAACTATTCTGGGAAAGGCTGCTGAGGCTGAGCTTGGGGTCCCTATGGATGTCCCTCCACCGTGAGATAGGGTCTGTCATGAAGAGGAGGAGGAGGAGGAGGCCTAGTCAGGGCCTCTGGAACAGTGTGGGCTTGGAGCCTGGAAGGCCCTGGTGAGCTCAGGTTGAATCCATTCTGCCCCACCCCCACCCAGTTTGCTCCTAAGGGGCCTGCAAATCCTTGTTCCAGCATCCTCTCCTCCACTTTCTCCACCTCTCCCCACCTTTTCTTAAGGGATGAGAGGAGGTCAGGTGGCCACAGGACATCCTTGGGCCACGTAATCTTGCTGCATCTCAGACCCCAGCCCAGAGCCTCAGGATGTCACAGGCTGGCGCAGGGACATAGCTGTGGATCAGGGCAGGGTAAATAGCACCCTGGAGCTCAGGTATCCATGTGGTCATTGTCCTCCTCACCTCACTCTCCGACAGGACTCCTGGCTGGATGTCTCCAGGGCCGGTTGGCACAGACTCTCCTTCCTCACATGGGTGGCTGACTGGGTGGACAGGGCCGGGCCATCAGAAGGGCCCACAGCTGGGGCTTCCCTACTGCCCACTCAGGCCACTCCAGACATAGTGGCCTCTAGGGCCCCAGGTGAGTTACCTCCTACCTCCTGGAACTGGGCTGAGGCCCTGCAGAGTTGGCTCAGGGCAGGTGGCTCTGAGAAGCCCAGCCACCAGCTAAGAGTTGGGCCTACTTCAGGGAGGAAGCAAGGGTCTCCCTCTGTGGGGGAGCACGGGAGAATCATTGGTGGCTGAGGGTTGTTGGGGGTGGGGGTGAGGGTTGCTTGTCCACCCTTTCAGCCACCAGCAGAAGGGGAAGCTCAAGCTGGGCAGCACCAAGCCAGCCCATCAGACGTCCACCACTCACTCTCCAGGAATGCCTCGCTTTCCCCAACTGAAGAAGGATGGCAAGGAGAGAGGGAATGATGATCATCTGTGATATGTTAGCTGCTGCTGGGCCAGGGCGCTTGACTGGGCCAGGGTAGAGGTGGCCACTGTGGTGGCATGAGGAGACCCACTGGGGAGGGCAAGGAAGTGCCCATCCTACCCTAGAACCTCTAGTTCACATTGGCTCCTCTGCCCCCACTCTCACCCTGTTTGCTCCTAAGGGGCCTGCACGTCCCTGCTCCAGTGTGCTCTCCTCCACCTTCTCCACCTCTCCCCACCTTTCCTTTAGGGATGAGGGGAGGTCAGCTGGCCACAGGACACCCTCAGGACACACAGTCTGCACACAAGGGCCACCCAGGCTCTAGCCCCTGCATGGAAGCCCCAATGTTCAAAGCTCCAGGTCCTCATCCTTGGCCACAGGACCAGCCCTGGGGGTCTCCCTACATCTCAGACCCCAATTAGGTCCTCAGGATGTCACAGGCTGGGGCCAGACTGACCTCTCTCTGGGCAGCAGCCCCAAGATAGACCTGACAACCTCGTGGGTTTTTCTGTCATGACTTCCTTGAGCGCATGGGAAGGAGAAGCCTGAGGTTAGAGAGGCCAGGCCCATGGGGGTCACCTCCCCCCAACCAAGGGCAGGTGCCACATAGTGTGGCTTCCCACTCCACCCTGAAGTCAGCCTGGGAGGAGCCCTCTCTTCCATTGACCTTACCCAGCCCACCCCACGTGGCACTTCCCAGGGCCCACCCTGCCCTACCATGTGCCCTGTCCTGGTTGTAGCTGAGGTCAAGTCATAGCTGAGGTCCTTAAACTGTGGCCCAGGCCCAGCCCCAGAGGATGGCAAAACCTCCTGAGCATCTTTCAGGGGGCATCATGGGAATCTAGATATGGGGAGGGTTTTTCCTGAATTGGAGCTCTCAGAGCTGAGCTGTGGTGTCTTGTGGGCCCTGGAGATAAAGACCAGGCCTGTGGGAGGGTGGGGAGACAAGGAGCCACAAATAGGGCCATGGGCAGGGTCTGGGGTCCAGCAGGTGTGCACTGCAGTGACAGGCAGCCAGGGACAAGGGCCCAGCCTATCAGAGAGAGAAGCAGCCCTTTAGGTTCCTCATTAATTGGCCATAAAAGCCACTGAAAGCTGATTCTCAGTGCTGGGGAGGTGGTGGCAGGCATCCCAAAGGCAACCCTGGAAGGGGGTGTAGTTTAGGAAGACCCATAAGTCAGGTCTGTGCTCCCTGTGGGAACTGGTCTCTCGAGCCATGGCTGTCTGTATTAGTTTGCTAAAGCTGCTGAAATGCAATATACCAGAAATGAAATGGCTTTTATAAAGGAAATTTATTACCGTTCAATTTTACAGTTCTAAGGTCATAAATATGTCTAAACTACAGCATCCAGAGAAAGGTATTTTGGCTCAAGGAAGGCTGATCTGGGAAGGCATGTGGCTGGCCTCTGCTGGTCTCTGTTACCAGTTCCATTGCTTCCAGCTTCTGATGCCCTCTAAGCATCTGTGACATTTCACTTAGTTCCTCTGGGACACTCTGGTTTTGGCTTGTGTAGTATCTCATGGGAAGACACGTGGTGACATCTGCTGGGCTCTGCCTGTACCTAGGCATCTGCTCTCTGTCAGGACTCCAAGCCTCTCCAAACATCCATGTCTCTATCAGCTCTGAGGCAACTGTTCTCCAAGCATCTGCATCTGAGGTTTCTCCAAGATGCTTTCCCTTTTAAAGGACCCTGGTAAGCTAATCAAGTCCCAACTTGAATGGGTGGAGTCACATTTCAATCAGATCAAAAGGTAACCCCCACATGTCCATGGAAATAATAAATGTCACACCCACAACTGGGTTCACCACATCTCTGTGGAGATTATCTAATCAAAAGGATTCCCTCCCTAAAATATTGAATGAGAATTAAAGAACCTGGGGACTGGTGGGACCAAGGGATGGGCACAGCCTCTGCTGCATGTAGCCACTCCTGGAACTGCTCATGACTGCAGATCCCAGACAACAACCCTGGAACCAAAGACAGGAATGCTCAGGACTGAATCTAGTGTCAGAGGTCTGAATAAGCCACTGAAAAAATGTACAGAAATTTAGAACCCTGGCATGGGCTTTGTTTCTCTAAGCTTTAGTTCCAGTCCTTTGGTTGATGAGTTGGTTTGCTTTCAAATTTAGAAAATGTAATTCATTTAAACACCCCACATGGAGCATATATAGAAAATTCTCCAGCCTAATAACCTGTCAGGAAAACAAATTCTAAGGCCCCAAGTGTTAGGTAGGAGCGATTAAAGCTCCTGACTGGATATGATCTTTAGGACACACAATCTACCTGGACGCAGTCTCTAGGAAACATTTCCTGCCTCAAAAGTCTCAAGGATACCCCACCACTTGGACTCACTCTCTAGGACACACATGCTGCTGGACAGAGTCTCTAGGAAATATGCCATCCATGACACAGTTTCAAGGACACATATCCTATTGGACCCACTCTCTAGGACACATGTTCTACTAAAACATGTTCTGCTATGGAGTCTCCAAGTAATACACTCTCAAGGACACAGTCTTTAGGATATGCATCCTGCCTGGACACAGCTTTAAGGCACATATACTACTTGGACACAGTCACTAGGTGTGCTGGTTGAAAGGAAGTGTGCCCCCTAAGAAAAGCTATGTTTTAATATAAGTCCCATTTCATAAGGTAGAATAATCTCTATTCAACACCGTATGTTTGAAACTGTGATTGGATCATCTCCCTGGTTGATGTGATTTAGTCAAGAATGGTTGTTAAACTGGATTAGGGGATGACATGTCTCCACCCATTTGAGTGGGTCTTGATTAGTTTCTGAAGTCCTATAAAAGAGGAAATATTTTGGAGAAGGAGAGATTCAGAGAGAGCAGAGAATGCTGCAGCACTACGAAGCAGAGAGTCCACGAGCCAGTGACCTTTGGAGATGAAGAAGGAAAACGCCTCCCAGGGAGCTTCATGAAACCAGAAGCCAGGAGAGAAAGCTAGCTGATGATGCTATGTTCACCATGTGCCCTTCCAACTGAGAGAGAAACCCTGAACTTCATCAGCCTTCTTGAACCAAGGTATCTTTCCCTGGATGCCTTTGATTGGACATTTCTATAGACTTGTTTTAATTGGGACATTTTCTCGGCCTTAGAACTGTAAACTAGCAACTCATTAAATTCCCCTTGTTAAAAGCCATTCCATTTCTGGTATATTGCATTCCAGCAGCTAGCAAACTAGAACACTAGGATACATACCTCCCTGGACACATTTTTTAAGAAACAAGTCCAACTTGGACACATTCTCTAGGACACAGGGCTGGACTGGATACAGTCTCTAGGACACATGCCCTCATGGACTCACTTTCGTGGACACACATCCACCTGGACACAGATTCTAGAACACATGTCCTCCTGACCCACTCTCTAGGGCACACATTCTCCTGGACACAGTCTATAGGAAATGCATCCTCAAGGACACAGTCTCTACTATAAACATCCTAACCAGACACAGCTCTAGGACACATATCTTCACTGGACACTGACTCTAGGACACACACCCTCGTGCGCACACACTCCAGGCCACATGCCCTCCTGGACACAGACTCTAGGACACATATGCCCTCCTGGACACCTCTCTAGGACATACCTCCTACCTAGACAGTCTCTAGGTTTCATTTCATCCTCATAAGGTTCTAGACCACATGTCCTTCCTGGACACACGTCCTGACTAGAAATATTCTCTAGAACACATGACCTGCCTGGACAGTCCCTAGGACACACGACTCCTGGGCACAGTCTCTAGGACAATTGTCCAGCCTGTACATAGTCTCTAGGATACATGGCTGACCTGGACATATTCTAGGACATGTGTTATCCTGGAAACAGTCTCTAGTGTCCCACCTGGACACAATCTCATGGAAACAGAGGTTGCCTAAACACAGTCTCTAGGACACACGATCTTCTGGACAGTCTCTTGGACTTGATTCCTGCCTAAACACAGACTCTAGGAAAAACATCCTGCCTGTACACAGTCTCTAGGACGTAAATCATCCTGGACACCATCTCTAGGACACATACCTTCCTGAACAGTCCCTAGGACACATGTCCTGCCTGGACACCATCTCATGACAGACTAGCTGCTTGACCCAGACTCTAGGATACCTGCCTTCTGGGATATAGACTGTAGGATAAGTGCCCTCCCTGGCCATATTCTCTAGGACACATGGCTTCCTGGAAACAGCCTCTAGGACACATTTCCTGGCTGGATATCATCTTCAGAACACATGTCCTGCCTAGATACAGGCTCTAGGACAAGTGTCCGCCCTCATCGGTCTCTAGGACATACCACCTCCTGAATACATGTGAGCCTGGACAGAGTCTCAAGGAAATATGCCTTCCAAGATACATTCTCTAGGACACATGTCCTATTGGACCCACTCTGTAGAACACATGTTCTCCTATAGAGTCTCTAGGAAATACAGTCTCAAGGACATAGTCTATTGGATATGTGTCCTGCCTGGACACAGCTCTAGGACACACATCCTAACTGGACACTGTCATAGGACACACACACTGACTTTAGGAAACAAGTCCACTCTGGACACATTCTCTAGGACACAGGTCTGGCCTGGATACAATCTCTAAGACGTATGTCCCCTGGACTCAGTTTCTTGTATGCACATCCACCTGGACACAGACTCTAGGACACATGTACTCCTGGACATAGTCTATAGGAAATGCACCCTCAAGGACACAGTCTCTACTATACATGTCCTGACTGCACCCAGCTCTAGGACACATTTCCTCACTGGACACAAACTCTAGGACACACAGCCTCCTGGGCACACACTCTAGGACATAGTCTCTAATATACACATACTGCATGTACACAACTCTAGGACACATATCCTCATGGGACACAGACTCTAGGACACATACTCTCCTGGGCATACACTCTAGGATACATGGCCTCCTGGACGAAATCTCTAGGACACACATCCTGCCTGGACATACTCTAGAACACATGCCATCCTGGAAACAGCCTCTACTGTCCTGCCTGGACACAAACTGTAAGACATACATCCCCCTGGTTCCATTCTTTAGGAGACATGTGCTCCTGGACAGTCTCTAGGAAACACACCATCAAGGACACTTTCTCTAGGATACAAGTCCTCAGTTGTCACAGACTCTAGGTCACACACCTTCCTGGGCACAGATTCTAGGACACATGTCATTATGGACACAGTCTCTGAGTCACATGTCCTGCCTGTCATAGTGCTACAACACATATCTTCCTGGACACAGTTCCTAGGACACAAATCCTGACTGGATGCAGTCTCTAGGACACACATCCTGCAGGATAGAATCTCTAGGACCCAAGTGTTCCTGCTACAGTTTCCAGGACACATGACCTACTGAAAACTGTCTCTTGGACACACATCCTGCCTGGATACAAATTCTAGGAAACTGTCTTGCCTGGACACAATCTCTGGGACACAGAACCTCCTGGACACAGTCTCTAGGACACATGTCCTCCTGGACATGGTATTTAGGACACATGTTCTACCTGGACATTTCCTCTAGGACACATATGCTCCTGCAGAGTCTCCAGGAAATACATCCTCAAGGATACAGTCTCTAGGATACATGTCCTGCCTGGACACAGTCTCTAGGTCACCCTTTGAACTGGACACTGACTCTAGGACATATATCTTCCTGGCCCCACACTTTAGAACAATGCCTTTCTGGACATAGTCACTGGGAAATAGGCCCTCCAGGACACACTTTCTAGGATAAATATGCTGCCATGACACAGCTCTAGGATATATATCCTCCCTGGACATAGACTCTAGGACATACTCTCTCCTGGACACAGTCTGTATTATTTTGCCTGGCATGGTCTCTAGGACAAACAGCTTGCTAGAGAAAGTCTCCAGGACACATGTCCTGTCAGGACACAGTCTCTAGGTCACAGGGCCAGCTGGACACAGAACCAGGACACATGTTCTCCTGGACCCACTCTCTAGGACACACATCCTCCTGGCAACAGCCTCTAGGACACATGTCCTGCTTGGACACAGACCCTAGGACACACATCTTCCTGGATACATTATCCAGGTTATACATCCTCCTGGACACAGTCTCTAGGAAATACACACTCTAGGACACATTCTTTTAATGTCCCCAGCCCTGTGCCCCTTGAAGTATATTATCCCTACTGAAAAGATGAGGAAAGCAAGGCACAGAGAGATGCAGTATTTTGTCAAGGCCACACAGCTTGCAAGTGGCAAGCAAAGCCTGGAATCCCAGTCATGCGGTCTGATGCCAGCACCCTTTTGCCCATCAGCCACATGCCTTTCCCTGAATAATGTGCATGTGAACAAGGCCAACATGTTACATATATCCTGGAATCTGAAAAGAAATGAATAAGTTGTGCATTTTGTGTTGTGAAGACTTGTATTTCCTTGTATTTTGTTTAGGAGAAACTCAGAGGTTAAACTTTTAATTACCACATTTTTGAGGCACAGCTGTCTTGTCTCTTTGGAAACATGAAATTCATAGAAGTGAAACTGATAAGGTCATAAAAACCAGTGGGTCAAGGAACAAATTACAAGAGAAATCAGTAAACATCTCGAGGCAAATGAAAATGAAAGCACAACATATCAAAACTTATGGGATGCAGCAAAGGCAGTGCTAAGGAGGAATTAACGGTCCACTTGGAAGAACTAAAGAAAGAACAGCAAACTAACTCCAAAGCAAGCAAAAGGAAAGAAATAATAAAGATTAGAGCAGAAATAAATGAAATTGAGAGCATGAAAACAATAGAGAAAATCAACAAAGTTAGAATTTTGTTCTTTGAGAAAATCAATAAAACTGATGGACCCTTACCAAGGTTGCCAAAAAGAAGAAGAGAGAGGATGCAAATAAACAAAATCAGAAATGGAAGAGAAGACATAACACGACCCTGCAGAAATAAAGGAGGTAGTGAGAGGATATTATGAGTAACTTTATACTAAAAAATTAGATGATATAGATAAAATGGACAACTTCCTAGAAAGGCATGAACAACCAACATTGACTCAAGAAGAAATAGATGAACTCAAAAACCAATTACAAGTAAAGAAATTGAATCACTCATTAAGAAGCTCCTCGCAAAAAGTCTAGGATCAGATGGCTTCACATGTGAATTTTACTAAGAATTCAAGGAGGGATTAGTATCAATACTGCTCAAACTCTTCAAAAACATTGAAGAGGAGGGAAGGCTACCTAACTCATTCTATGAAGCCAACATCACACTCATACCAAAGCCAAACAATAATACCACAATAAAAGAAAATTAAAGACCAATCTCTCTAATGAATATAGATGTAAAAATCCTGAACAAAATTCTTGCAAATCAAATCCAGCAATACATTAAAAGAATTATACACCATGACCAAGTTGGATTCCCAGGTATGCAAGGATGTTTCAACATAAAAAATCAATTAATGTTATATACCATATCAACAAATCAAAGCAGAAAAACCACATGATCATCTCGATTGATGCAGAGAAGTAATTTGACAAAATTCAGCATCTTTTCTTGTTGAAAACACTTCAAAGGATAGGAACAAAGGGGAACTTCCTCAACATGAAGTAATAAATGAAAAACCCACATCTAACATCATCCTTAACAGGGAAAGACTGAAACCTATCCCCTTGAGATCAGGAACAAAATAAGGATGTCCATTGTCACCACTGTTATTCAACATTGAGTTGGAAGTTCTAGCCAGAGCAATTAGGCAAGAAAAAGAAACACAAGGCATCCACATGGAAAGGAAAAAGTAAAACTCTCACTGTTTGCAGATGATATGATACTATATGTTGAAAACCCCAAAACTCCACAACAAAACTACTAGAGATAATAAATTAGTATAGCAAAGTGGCAGGTTACAAGAGCAACCTTAGAAAATCTGTAGTGTTTCTATACACTAGTAATGAGAAATCTGAAGGGGGAAATCAAGAAAAAATTTCCTTTTACAATTGCAACAAAAATAATGAAATACTTAAGAATAAGTTTAACTAAGGATATAAAAGACATTTACAAAGAAAACTACAAGAAATTGCTAAAAGAAACCACAGAAAACCTAAATAAGTGGAAGGGCATATTGTGTTCATGGATTGGAAGACTAAATGTTAAGATTTCAATTCTACCTAAATTAATTTATAGATTCAATGCAATTCCAATTAAAATCCCAAAAAGTTATTTTGCAGAAATAGAAAACCAATAACCAAATTTATCTGGAAGAGCAAGGTGCCCTGAATAGTGAAAATATCTTGAAAAAGAAAAATGAAGTTGAAGGACTCACACTACCTGATTTTAAGGCATATAATAAAGGTACAGTGGTCAAAATAGCATGGCGCTGGCATAAAGATAGATATACTGACCAATGTAAATGAATGGTTTTTCAGATATTGACCCTCTCATCTATGGACAATTGATCTTTGAGAAGGCAGTGAAGTCAACTTACATGGTACAGAACAACCTCTTCATTAAATGGTGTTTGTAGAACCAGATATCCAACATGCAAAAGAATGAAAGAGTATCCATATCTCACACCCTATACAAAATTAACTCAAAGAGGACCAAAGACCGAAGCATTAGAGCTAAGACCATAAAATTTTTAGAAGAAAATGTAGGGAAATATCTTATAAAACCTGTAGTGGGAGATGGTTTCCTAGATCTTATGCCCAAAGCATGAACATTGAAGAAAGAAATAGATTAATGGGAACTCCTCAAAAGTAAACATCTTTGTGCATCAAAGAACTTTTTCAAGAATGTAAAAAGGCTTCCTACCCAGTGACAGTATTTGGAAACAACATATCAGATAAGTATCTGGTACCCAAAATATATGAAGAGATTTTTCATCTCAACAACAGAAAGATGAGCAACCCAACTTAAAAGTGGACAAAAACACATGAACAGACATTTCTCAGAAGAGGAAATACAAATAGCTAGAAGGCATATGAAGAGATGCCCAACTTCCCTGGCTATTAGGGAAATATAAATCAAAACTACAATGAGATACTTTCTCACATTCAGCAGAATAGGTATTAGCAATAAAAGAGGAAACAGCAAGTGCTGGAGAGGACATGGAGAAAGAGGCACACTTATACACTGTTGGTGGGAATGTAAAATGGTACAACTGTTCTGGAAGGCAGTTTGCCATATGATCCAGCAATACCACTGCTGGGTATCTATTTAGAGGACATGAGGGCAAGGACACAAACGGACACATGCACACCAATGTTTATAGCAGCATTCTTTACCTTTGCCAAGAAGTGGAAACAGCCCAAATATCCATCTACAGATGAGTGGCTGAACAAGCTGTGATATATGCAAACAATGGAATATTATGCAGTTGTAAAACAGAATAAAATCATGAGGCATGTAACAATGTGAGTGGATCTTGAGGACATTATGCTGAGTGAGATTAGCCAGAAGCAAAAGGACAAACACTGTATGGTCTCACTGATAGGAATAACATTAATGGGTAAACTTGGAGAATTTCAATTAAGAACAGAGGTTATCAGAAGATACAATTAGGGTAGAGGTCAGGTAATTGGAGCTGAAGGGATACAGATTGTGCGACAAGACCATAAAGATTCAGAAATGGCTAGCACAGTACTACCTGCTTGTGGCACAGTAATGTAAGTACACTGAATGAAGTTGAATGTGAGAATGATAGAGGGAGGAGGGCTGAAACCAGAAGGAAAGATAGATGATAAAGACTGAGATGGTATAAGCTATAGTGTACAATGATAGTGACTAAATGTACAAATTAAAAACATTTTTTGCATAAGAAAGCAAATAGAAATATTAATATTGCAAGGTGTTAAAAATTGATGATTATTTATATTTTAAAACTTCAAGTTCTGCATGGGGCTAAAGCAAGAAATGTTTATTTGTTACAAAATTTATAGTTTGACTAGTGCATTTTCTAATTTAACATATATGGACAGTTTAATTGGACACCATAAGTACATAAGTACATGCCCTTAAATAGAGCATGAGATTTTGTAGATTTCTCCAGGTTAGTGTGATGCCCCAATAAATCCTAGAGTGATTTGAACAGTGAATAAAGAAGTATTTGCAAAGTCCCCTCAGATAAATGGGGAGAAAGGGGGAAAATTCAACTTCCCCATTTGGAGAATTCCTGATATTCTCACAAGCAGTGAGGACAACCAAATCAATTATCTGAGCCCTCAATCTTGGGGTTTGCCCATATGAAGCTTATTCCTGCAAAGCACAGGCTAAGCCTGCTAAAATAGATGCCTAGCAATGATATTGCTGGATCTATGGCAAGCCTAGTATAAGATATATATACTATACATTGTGTGTATACATCTTATATGTGTATATAGGGGTCACCCCCAGAGAACCTCTTTTGTTGCTCAGAGGTGCCCTCTCTCTCTAAGCCAACTCAGCATGTGAACTCACTATCTTCCTCACTATGTGGGACATGACTTCCAGGGTGTAAATCTCCCTGGAAATGTGAGACAGAAAGTCTGGGATAAGCCAGGACCTGGCATCAAGAGATCAAGAAAGCCTTCTTGACCAAAAGGGGTAGAGAGAAATGAGGCAAAGTAAAGTTTCAGTGGCTGAGAGATTTTAAACAGTATTGAGAAGTTACCCTGGGGGTTATTCTTCTGCACTATATAGATATTCCTTTTTAATTTATTGGTGTATTGGAGTGGCTAGAGGGAAATACCTGAAGCTGTCGAGTTATGTTCCAGTAGCCTAGATTCTTGAAGACAATTGTATAAAGATATGATGCTTGCAGTGTGACTGTAAAAACCTTGTATCTGATGCTCCTTATATCTAGGGTATGGATAGATGAGTAAAATATATGAATAAAAATAATTAATTAAATAAATAATAGAGGTGACAAAGGGTAAAATAAATTGGGTAGATGGAAACACTAGTGGTCAATGAGAGGGAGGGGTGAGGTGTATAAGTTTTTCTTTTTTTAATTTCTTTTGTGGAGTGATGCAAAGTTTCAAAAATTGATCATGGTGATGTATATAAAACTGTGATTATATTTTGAACCATTGATTGTACACCATGTATGGAATATTCTTATATCAAGAATATGCCTTTGTATTTTAAGTTTCTACAAAAAAATTAAAATTTAAAGAAGATTAGCCTGTAATTTGTTTTCATATAGTATCTTAGTCTGACTTCCATGTTACAGTGAACATGAATTTTTATGTAGAAATTCTAAAGAAATCAACAGAATAACTATTAGAATTTTAAGTAAATTTGGTAAGATTGTTGCATACAATGTGAATAAATAAAATTGTATTTCTATGTGTAAGGAAGAAACAAATGCAGAAATAATATTTTTAAATTTATGGTTAAATTAAAATTATGGTTCCATCTAAAGGTAAAATACAATAAATAATATGTAAAACTTCTGTAACTAAAACTGCAAATATAATTGAGAAAAAGTTAAGAAAACCTAGGTAAATGTAGAACTGCACCCTGTTTATGGATTGGAAGATTTAATATATTCAGATATCACAACTCTCCATCTGTAAACTGTCTATATATCCAATCTGATCCCAGGCACAATTTTATCATTTATATTTAATTGAAAAGCTTATCTTCAAAGAAAGGCAAACATTGGAGCGCAATAAAGGCAATTTTTAAGAATGAAACTGGTGGATACTGTGTATAAATATTCAGTCTTCTTATAAATCCATAATGATTAAAACATTTTAACATATTTGCTGTATAGAAAAATTGAGAAATGGACCAGATTGGAGTCCAGAATGCATACATATGTGTGTGTGTGTATATATATTCAGAATATAAATGAAGACTATATATCATAATATATATGGGCAGAAAATATGCAGATGGTTTGAGGCAGTCTTTTCACAATGGCACTGTGTCAATGCGATTTCAAAATTGGGAAAAATAACCTTGACTTATGCTGCAAACATGCAAAACTAAATTATAGATAAACTCAAAACTAAATGTGAATGTCAAAAAACTAAAGTTTTAGGAAAAAGCATAGACAGCTCACTGCATGTCTTTGTTTATTGAATTGGATATACATGATGTTACATGTAAAGAAGAATATAAAATGTATTATTTTAAGGTTAAAAACAAACAAACAAAAATTCAACAATGTTGCTGCAATAACAGGATCCTTACATGGAAAATGAATGAAATGTGACCCCACCATGCAGCATATAAAAAAAGATTTGGAAGAAGTTGACTCCAAATTTCATGGATGAATTTAAAGGATTCAAGACTTCAGTGGAGACATGAACTGCAGATGTGTTGGAAATAGTGAGAGAACTAGAGATGGAATTACAGCCTGAAGTTGTGATGTCATTTCTTCAGTTTCATCACCAAAGTTGATTGGATGAAGAGTTCTTATGGATGAGCAAAGAGAATGAATTATTGTGATGGAATTTACTCCTTGTAATGGTGCTATGAACATTGTTAAATGTAAACAGAAGATTTAGCATATCACATCAACTTATTTCATAAAGTAGTAGTAGGGTTTGAGAGAATAAACACCAATTTTGAGAGAAGATCTACTGTGGGTAATATGCTATCAAACAGCATCACGTGCTACAGAGAAATCTTTCATGAAAGGAAGAGTCAATCATTGTGGCCAACTTCATTATTGTCTTATTTTCAAAAATTTCCACAGCCATCCCAATGTCAGAAACCACAACCTCATCAGTCAGCAGTCATTAACATTGAGGCAAGACCCTCCACTAGCAAAATATTAAGTCTATACTGATGGCTCAGTTAATGGTTAGCAATTTTTTGCAATAAAATTTCTTTAATTAAGGTAAAAATCTCATTCCAGTAGAATCATGGGCAAGGTCTTTGAATGTGAACTCCACAGAGCTATATAAATAGACAATATAAAAAGTTACCTAACTTTCAAGTTACATTCATGAAAATGTAATTTATACTTATACAATGTAATAGCACCTCACACTACACAGAATGTCTAAATGGCAATGATTTTGTAAAGCACTGGAATTCTCATTATTGCTGATGAGAAAATACATATCTATGATTATTATGGGGAAGGTTTCTTTGCTTCTCAAAACTGAAAGATAATAAAAGAAATTATTAATGGATTTGATTAAATAAAAACAAAAATTTTCATGCAAACACATGCTATAATGAGGGGATAATCTATTTAATAGATATTTTATTATTTCACTTTATACCATTTTACCATATCAAAAGAACCTTTAAAAAAGTATTGCTTTTTATTAGTTTTAATTTTCCCAATGATTTTTATTGAGACATGACTATTCAAGCTGTACAATCAGACATTCACAGTATCATCATAAAGCTATGCATTCATCATTACAATTGATTTTGAATTCATTACTCCAAAAACAATAAAAAGTAAGATAACATTAAAAGATAAAAGTACACCCATAGATCCCATGCCCTCCACACCCCCTATTTTCTATTTAATTTTCTCTTTTTTCTTATTCATCTGTCCATACATTAGATAAAAGGAGTGTCATTTACCAGGTATCCAAAACTCACATATTCACAGTTTGAAAGCCCTATGGTTACTCAATCATCTTCACAAATCAAGTCTATTGGATTACGACTCAATAGCTTCAGGTATTTCCCTCTATTTTCTCCAATACACCAAAAAATGAAAAGAAATATATACAAACCGTATAAGAATAACTCCAGAAAGACCTCTCAATTTTATTTGAGATGTCTCAGCCGCTGAAACTGTATTTTTTTCAATTACATTCCCTTTTTGGTCAGAAGGCTTCTTCACTCCCACAGTGCTAGGGCCATGCTCCTCCCTGGGAGTAATGTCCCACAGTTCCAGGAAGATTTAAACCACTGTCTGTTTTGTCCCATATAATACGAAGGGCAATGAATTCACCTGCAGATTTAGCTTAGAGAGAGGCCGCATCTGAGCAACCAGAAGTTCCCTTGACATGGCTCTTAGACATAACCATAAGTAGGCTTAGATTCTCTTTTGCAAGAATAAGTTTCATAATGGCACGTCCAAAGGTAGAGGGCCTGTCCCATAAACTTGTCAGTCCCCAATGCCTGCAAGAATATCAGGTTTGCCCCAGGTGGGGAGGTTTATTATTTCCACAATTTTCTCCATTCCCTCAAGGGGACTTTGCAAATAGTTTTGAATCTTCTGTCAAGCTTACTCTGGGTTGTATCAAGACATCACATCAACCTATAAAAACCAACAAGATCTCATTCCCTATTAATAGTTCCATGTAATTATGGTGTTCAAATTAGCTGACCAGACAAGTTAAATTAGAGAGTATGATACCAAAGGTATAAGTTTTGCACCAAATAAACCTTACTTCCTTTGGTTTCACACAGAAGTTGAAGATATGAAATGCAGTCAATATCATCCTTAACCCTTTAATTAGATTTACTTTAGTTCTATCCAGATCATCTTCATTCATACCCCTAAATGAAGTCCCTGTTCACTTTTTCAGTGTTTTTAACAGTTGCTGTATGGGGTAACATTGACATTCATACCTGCAGAACTCTACCTCTGAATCAAGTGTAACAGAAATGCCCAAAGTTCCATGGAATGATCAGGTTTTACACAAAGAATTCAGCATCTCAGAATTTTAAAATAACAGTTACAACTCAGGAATAGGTGTGACTTCTGTAAGAGCTTACAGTCTAGGAACCTTGACAATAGACCTTCACCTGAAAACTTATGTTCCTGAATTCAACTTTCAGAGTTTGCACATTATAATTAGTCCATTTTAATGAGGCATTGTATTATTTGTCGTTTAATTTCTGTCTTATTTCACTCAATTTACTGTCCTCAAGCCTCACTCACCTCTTTGCATGACTTACAACTTCATTCCTTCTTGCAGTCACTCAATTGTTCATTGTAAATATACATCACAGTTCCCCCTTCCAGTCTTTAATCTATGTACCATTATCTCAGCTTTATCCAGTGCAATCCATGAGCACTGCTTCAATAAACACCAGTGTGGGAATGCCCATTAACATTCCTGCTCTAAGTTTCTCAAGGGAGACTTAACTCTAGGCCTGCAGAATCATATGACAACCACACCCCTAGCATCCTATAGTGCCGCCACACTGCACTCCAGAAGATCTGCACCCCTCTACTTCCTAACCAACAGTGGATAAGTACAATACTCTCTATATATCTTCTGTAGCACTTGTATCTCTCTGCTACATTTTAATCAGTTTTATTCATATACCATACAACCCAACCTAAGTAAAAACTTAATAGTTCCTGGTATAATCACATTGCCATGCCTTCACCATGGCAATCTATTTGAGGATATTTGAATTTTTCCACAAACAATCCTAAACTCCTCCCCTGTATCCCCCACTTATTGACGTTTAGCTTTGGTATATTTCCTTTGTTACATTGAATGGAAGCATATTACAATGTTACCGTTAATTATAGATCACACTGATTATATTTTTCCTCATATACATCCTATTTTCAACAACTTACAATGTTGACTTTCATTTGTTCACCCTCTTGCAGACACATTCATAAAGTTGTACATTTAATTATCATCGTTTACTTTAGGCAATGCTAAATTATACCAGCCTGTTTTTTTCCTCTATCTCTCTTTCTGGTGCTATATGTGCCCCTAGCCTTTCTCCCTCAACTGTACTGACACTCAACTTCATTCATTGTATTTACAATGTTGTGCTACCATCAGATAGCATTGTGCTCTCCATGTCAGCATCTTTACACTCATTCTTGTTGAACATTCAATACTCCTTCAGCATCAAATGCCCAATCCCTAAACTCTTTCTATCTCCCTCTGTTGTGTTCTCAACTTTAACTGTCAAGTTCGTGCATTAATGTTAGTTCATATTAGTATTTGTTCTATTGTTCCTTGCTAATTTCACTCAGTATAATGTCCTCAAGTTTTATTCACATTGTTACATGCATCATGATTTCATTCTCTTACAGCTTCATTGTGTTCCATTATATGTCTACACCACAGTTTGATTAGCCACTCAGCTGTTGATAAACATTTGGTCTGTTTCCATTTCTTAGCAATAATGAATTATGCTATTATAAACATGTGTGGACAAGTGTCAATTTGTGTCTTTGCTTTCAGTTCCTCCAAATATATACCTAGTAATGGGATAGCTGGATCATATGGCAATTCCCTACTTAACTTTCTGTGGAGCTGCCAATCTACTTGCAGCAGCAGTTGCACCATTCTATATTGCCACAAACAGTGAACGTGTACCTCTTTATCCACATCCTCTCCAGAATTTTTCATTTCCTGTTTTTTTAAAATAATGGCCATTCTCATAGTTGTGAGATGATAGTTCATTGTGGTTTTGATTTGCATTTTCCTAATAGTCAATGACATTGAGCATCTTTTCATATTTTATTTAAATATTTTAATGATAAATCTTTACACACATACAGCCCAACCAAATTATGCCATCAGTGGCTCAAATTACCATCATATAGTTGTGTATTCATCACCATGATCATTTTTAGAACATTTGTATCACTCCAGAATAACAGGCAAAAAGAAAAAAGAAAAAAAATTATACATCCCATACGCATTAACCCTCCCTCTCACTGACCACCAGTATTTCAATTTATTCATATTTTACCCTTATCTCCCCATTATTTATTTATATTAATCCTTATTTTTTTTACTCATCTGTTCATACATGGAATAAAGAAGCATCAGATAGAAGGTTTTAACAATCACACAGTCACATTGCAAAAGCTATATACTTATACAACATTTTCAATAATCTAGGCTACTGGAACACAGTTAAACAGTTCAGCTACTTCTCTCTAGCCACTTCAACACACCATAAACAGAAAGGGATATCAATATTATGTGTAAGAATAATCTCCAGCGTAACCTCTGAAATATGGTTGAAATCTCTCAGCCACTAAAACTTTATTTTGTTTCATTTCTCTCTTTCCCCTTTTGGTCAAGAAGGCTTTTTCAATCACATGAGGCTGGGCCCTGGCTCATCCCCAGAATTCAGGTCCCAGTTACCAGGGAGATTTACACTGCTGGAAGTCATGCCCCAGAGACGGGGGAGGGCAATGACTTAGAGACAGAGGCCACATCTGAGTAAAATATGACATTCTCTGGGAGGACTGTTAGGCATAATTATGAGCAGGCTTAGCTTCTCCTTTGCAAGAATAAGCTTCACAGGGGTTAGCCTCAAGATTGAGGTGTCATCCTATTGAACTGGGTATCCCTGCTGCTTGTAAGATTATCAGGAATTCCCCAGATGGTGAAAATTTTCCTCCTTTCTCCCCAGTCCTCCAAGGGGTTTTTGCAAACAATTTTGATTCACTGCCCAAATTACTCTGAACTATATCAGGGCATCACAATAACCTAAGTAAAGGAACAAGCTCTCATGGAATATTCAAGATTCCATGTAATTATGGTGTTCAAATAAACTGAACAAAGTAAATGAGATAAATGAGCTACCCGAAATAGAAATGTTGCACCAAATATAATTCTCTCTATTTAATGTTGCACAGAAGTTGTAGTTTGAAGCTGTGAGCCATATAATCCTTTATCCACTATTTGATTTACTTACTCCTATTGAGATCAGCTTCATTCTTATCTCTAGTAGAAATACGATCACTTTTCCACTTTCCTAACAGTTGCTGAATGGGGCAATGCTAACTTTCAGAGCTTCAGTGTGCTAACTCTGAGTGTCTGGTGTCACATAAATACCTGAAGTTTCCAGCAATGACCAGGATATAAATAACTCAGTAACTCAGGATTCAGAAACAACATTTACAACTCTTAAATATACTTGACTGCTGTAAGAGCTTCCAATCTAGAACCTTCACAAGGGGCCCCAATCTAATCACCCATGCTCTGTACTTCAACTCTCTGAGTTTGTATAGTATAGTGCATCCATATGAATGAGGCATGATAATATTTTCTTTTTGTTTCTGACATTTCATTCAACATGCTGTCCTCAAGGTTCAGTCACCTAATTGCATGCCCTACAACTTCATTCCTTTCTGCAGCTTCTCAGTGGTCCACTGTAGGTAAACATTACAGTTCCTGCTTCCTCAGTTGTACTCTTAGGTCACCTCTATCCATTGTGAAGCATGAACAATAATGCCACCATAAACAGGAGAGTGCAAATGTCCATTCCTGTGCCCACTTTCAGTTCCTCCAGGTATATACAGAGCAATAGGGTTGGAAGATCATATAGCAACCCCACCCCTAGTCTCCCGTGGAACCCCTACACTGCCCTTCAGAGAAACTGCAACTCTCAGCTTCCCTCCCAAGAGTGCATAGTTGCATCTCTTATGCTCTTCTAGTGTGTTCTTGATCCCCTTTATGTCATTAGCCATCCCATTTATTTTATTCAGTAGAGTTATATGACTGTCTTTGATTAGTTTTTCAACTGTCTGTGTCTCCTCTGGTGTTTTAATTTGGTCATTACTTGGATATTTCTGTCTACATTGTGATATGTTCAGAGATCTTCTTTTGTTTATGTCACTTTGAAAGTTGATTTCCTTCAGTAGTCTAAAGCCTTGTGTTTCTCAGATGGATGTGTCACAGGATTCAGGGCATGGGGTGAGGCACAACAATGTGGTGATGCATTGCAGTTCATGTATAGGTGCAGGTTGGGGATACTGCATTGGTTCCTGTGAATGTGGGTGCCCAGTGGTCATGGAGAATGTGGCTGTGCGGGTGCATGTGTTATGGGAGTATGGCACTGGTGCAGGCTGGTCTAGGGCATGGAGCCCTTTGCATGCATGCACAGAGCTATGGCAGAAAGTCAGCATTACACCTGCATGGGCTGGGGGTAGATATGACCAGCCTGCACAGTCAGTGTTTTCTCAGAGCTGTGGGGTGTGACTGAAGTCCATGCATAAGTGAAGGTCTAGAAGTGCAGTAAACTGATGTACCCATGCACAGATCACAGGGGGAGCTGGGTAGGTTAGTATGAATATATGGGCTGAGAGCAGCTGTAGCCTGGGTATGGAGGTGAGTACTGGCAGCCTTTATGCACTAGTGACAGCCTGCAGGGAGCAGGGAGGGGAAGGTTGTGCTTGGGTGGGGATCAGGAGAGGTGGGTTGATCTGCACTTGAGGTGGGGGTGTGCAGCAGGTATGTTTGTGTGGCATTGGTGAGGTGAGGTTTCTTAGAGCATGGGGAGTGTGGGTGGGTGAAGTTGTTCAGGTGTGTGGGATGTGGAGTTATTTGTGGGTCATAGGTCTGCACTGATGAGGATAGTGCATTCAAGGAATGCAGCTTGGCTTACTTCCCAGTCCCCGTCTCCCTGTCCATACAGTCCTGAGGGCTCCAATCTTTTGATTTAGGCTGTTTACACCATCAGCATGGTCTCCAGTTCTCTGATTCTCAGTTCCTCAGCTTTCACAACCAGGTCCATGCCATGAAGAGCAGAAGACTCTCCCTGGTCACTTACACTCTGGAATCACTCTCTCAGTTGCCCCCTTGTCCTTTCTCTAGCGAATCCTTGGAGCAGGGCTGAACTCCATCTACCCTATTCCACCATATTCCTGGAAATCTGTCCAATTAATTTTTGAAAAAGGTACAAAAGCAATTCAGGGGAGGAAGGTAGTCATTTAAAAAAATAATGCTGGAGACTTGGATATCCATAGTGAAAGAAAAGAAACATCGCTAAAGATCAATTTTATTACACAAAAATTCATTCAAAATATATAACGGACCTTAATCTAAAATGTAAACTATAAAACTTTTAGACAATTGCATAGAAGAAAATATTTCATATCTGGAGCTAGACATAGACTTTTTAGTAATAACACCAAAAGCACAATATATAGTAGAAAAAATAATGTTAATTGGACCTTATCACAATTAAAATATTTTCCTCCTCAAAATTTCACATGAATAAGTTGAAAAGACAAGTTACACAGTATGAGGAAATATATGTAAAATATGTATCTGACAAATGATTCATAATCATAACATATAAAGGCCTCTCAAAAAGAATTTTAAAAAATGAAAAATCTAATGAGAAATGGGCAAAAGACATAAAACACATTTCACTAGAAATGATATATAGATGGCAAATAGGTATATGAAAATATGTTCCACATCATTAGCCATCAGATGAACACAAATATAAACCACAATGGGATCTCATAACATCTTTTAGAATGGCTAAAATTTAAAATAAAATGTGACAAGTGGCAAGGATGGTCATGGAGAATGTGGCTGTGCAGGTACATGTGTTATGGGAGTATGGTACTGGTGCAAGCTGGCCTAGGGCATGGAGCCCTTTGCATGCATGCACAGAGCTATGGCAGCAAGTCAGCATTACAAACAGTGGCAAGGATATGGAAAAATAATATTTAAACATTGTTAGTGGGAATGTAAAATGCCATAGACGCTCTGAAAAAGCCTACCAATTTCTTATAAAACTAAATATGCAATTGCCATTTAACCCAACATTTGCAATCCTAGGCACTTATCACAGATAAATGAAGGCTTATGTCCAACAAAGCTTATACATGGGTGTTCATAGCTGTTTTATTCACAATATTAAAAAACTAGAAATATCCCAGATATCCTTCCATAGGTGAATGATTAAACAATCTATGATTTATATACCTGGTGTGCCACTCAGCAATAAAAAGGAATATGATGTAAACACACAGAATACTTCATAAGAATCTCAGGGGAATTTTGCTGAGTGAAAAAGAATTAATCCCAAAAGATTATATACTATATGATACAGCTACATAGCATTTTGGCAATTAAACATTTTATAAATTTAAAAAGATATATCAGTTGTCAGGGATTATTGACACACAAGGAGGTAGTAGGAAGGAGGTGATTGTGGTTATAAAAGAGCAATACAAGGAATCCTTTCGGTGATTCAACAGTTTATATCTCAGTTGTGGCAGTGGGTATACAAATCGTACATGTGATAAAATTGCACAGAACTCAACTTGTTCATTCTAAATTAGTCTATAACTTATATATGGTACCAAAAATTTCCAAAGAACTTTTCTCTTGAGCTAGAAAAATGACCCTAAATTTTTCATGGATATGTAAACATATATGATTAGCTAGGAAAACACTGATAGGAAAGCTTGAGGGAAGACTTGTAGTAAATATTAAAATATTGAAAAGCCTATATTGAATCAGTGAGCTATTGGTGCATAATTGAGAGAGTAAAGTAAGGTAAGATAAAGAAGGAATAAAACATTAATCTATAAATATATCCTACTATTAATAGAAATGCAGCATATGATAAAATTCACAATGTAAATCACTCTGGCAAAATATTTTTTAAACAAATGGCATTAGAACAACTGTATAATTATTTCCCAGAATAAAATTAGATACAACCCTCAAAACACCCAGAAGAAAAATCAAATGGACAAAAGACAAACAGATATAACAGAGATCTAAATTTAAAAATCAAAATGATTGAAATACTAGAAGAAGACAAATGGGAGAATTCCTTCAAACTGGAGGATTAGGGAAAGTTTTAGATTGAAAATCCATTTGTAAAAGATGAATAATTTGAAATTTTGTTTAAATCCATTGGGGGGGAACATAAATGATGGCAAAAGAAAAATAATAGATTGAAATATATTTTTCAACAGTATATCA
Source organism: Tamandua tetradactyla (assembly GCF_023851605.1). Lineage (NCBI taxonomy): Eukaryota > Metazoa > Chordata > Mammalia > Pilosa > Myrmecophagidae > Tamandua > Tamandua tetradactyla. The sequence goes on along the minus strand of NC_135335.1, from coordinate 47,121,531 downwards.
CTGATAAAGGACTGATATACTTAACATCCTAAAATAATTAAGTATAATTAAATAAATATCAGAAGCTGTTTCAGTTTGATAGCACTGCCAGAATGCAATATATCAGAAATTGTTTGGCTTTTATAAAGAGGATTTATTAAGTTACAAGTTATGATTGTAAAGCCATAAAAATATCCAAATTAACACACCAAAAAGAGGATAACTTTTCAGAGTAAAAGCAGCTTGCATCTTTGTCCTTCAGTTACATGGGAAGTTCATGGTGATGTCTGCTGCCCTTCTCTCCCAACTTCTGGTTTCACATGTCTCTCTCAGCTTCTGACATCTCCTGGGACACTTTCCTTCTGCATATCAGAATGAACATCTGTGTGTGAATTTTTTCCAAAATATTTCCCCCTTAAGGGATTCCAGTAAGAAGGTTAAGATCCACCTTGAATGGCAGAGTCACATCTCTATGGATGCAATCTAATCAAGGAGTCCCACCCAACACTGATTCTGACCACACAAGATTGGATAAGAAGGGCATGGCTTTTTTTTAGTAAATCACAGTTTCAAACCAGCGCATTCCACTTTCTGGACCACAAAACTACATGTTCTTTCCATATACAAAATGTATTCATTCCATGACAGCAGAATGGGTTCAATGTCAGGGGTTCAGTGGCCCACAGAATGCACTATGAGACAAATCCAGGCTAAATCCTATTGATCACCTGACCTCCATGAATCCCTATTGTGACTGGTGGACCACAGTGATGTGTTTTGCATCTCCTGTGGAATTAATATCAGTTCCAAGGCAGTGTCTAATAATCCATGAAATTTCAGATTATTTCCTTTTCCCCAATGCATAGTTATTCTAGTAAAATTCTATAGGAAGTGTAAATTTTGCTCAGTGTAGTATGTTTTCTTAAAAGGATCTAGCCATCCCTTCATTTAAGGGGTTCTGGTTCAGTAACTATTCTCAGAACTTATTGAGAGGCCTTGACTTAGCTTTTGTGATTTGAATTAGACTTTTTTTTCAATTGACCTAGATCTAGAGTTCTTCTGCTTATACATATCTCATAAGTATTCAGTAGACTTACAATGTATTTCACTTTGGGTATCCCAGGATCAATTTGTTAACCACATAGTTCCCTGAAACTCAGGATATTCTGATTACTGCTTTGATTCTGCCACCTGTTACAGTAACCATGCTGTCCTTGTCTTTGGTGATTAAGTGCTGCCACTTGGCTTATGTCAAACCACATTCTGATTACCCCTATTGTGTTTAAAAAGATCATAAACAGGTTATTGTTTGACTTGGGAGGCTGAAGAGAGTGTCGTAGTGAGATTGAGGTAACATGTTAGTTGACATACCACCAGCTCTTATCTTATGGTCATCAGAAGATCTAATTAGGTTTGCCCCACTTTGTAGAAAAAGTGGAAAGATAATTGGAAGATTTGTTTTTGAGTCTCAAGTGAGCTTGCAAATATCTGGAAATGGTTCCTTTTGCAAGGTTTCTTGCTGCCTTCCAATTTCATAGGTCTTTTCTCAGTAACAAATTTATGTAACATCTGTTTAAATGAACACAGCTACAATAAGTTGTTCAGGATATTGTGATTAAAGTGAAAGTTAGAAAAAGAATGCCCAAGTTTATAAGGAATTGGAATAAGTTCTAACATGTCCTAAGCAACTGCTGAGCCCAGGAAATGATCAGGGTTGTTAGACATTTAATAACATGTATTTCCCAACACACCAGGCTGCTTGCATTTTTGATAGATATATATATGTAGCACAAGTGGGGAAAATGTGGCTATATCTATGAAAGTTGCCTGCATGTTGAATTACTTATGAGGGGCTTAAACTTTCAAATATGCTAGGGTGAGAGACTAGAGGCATTTGAGTGGGATCAGGTGGTGAATGAAACAGAACTCTCATTACAGAAGGCTGACCAGAAATGTGTGACCATGTTGGATTATAAATTTAAATGAATTGTACCCTTTATACTGTTATTAAAGTAGATTCTCAAACACACATGATGTTGTCTGACTATTATGGCTGCTCTGGTTTGCTACTTCCTGGAAAAACTGTATCAAAAAAGTCTTATAAATAGCATTATTGTCCTGTGCCAATACCATTCTAGATGCCCTGGAAGTTTTGTCTCCCTTCATTAAAAGATATCTCTATTTTTCCCTCAGATAAATGATTTCCAGCTTAGCTGCCTCATTGCATCCTGAGTTCCATAACACAGGTTAGAATATATTTTTGTTATTTAGAAATCGAAGCTAAGAATCCATGCCAAGCATAATCATGAGACTTCTGCACTCCCAGAAGAGCCTCTTCAGGGACCTCTATCCTGAATTTCAGTTATAACATTCATCTCATCAGGTTGAATTCCCACAGTAATACTTTCTAGTAATATTGCTACCTGTTTTGAGAATAGCACTCTCCTCCTCTTGTTCATCATCTGCATGTGACTGTAAACATTCTATGATTATCAGCATGTCTTCAAATTTCTGCCAAGTGTTCAATTCCATGATGTTGGAATCCATCCTCTGTCATCAGCAATTAATTAGGAATACTTAACTAATATATATGTAGTAAGATATCAAAAAAACACTTAAAGATATTTAGTATTTACTATATATTCAATTAACACAGCAAATAATAGACTGAATATACAAACTAACAATTAAATGGGAATTAAACACAACACACCGATTAACAGTTAAGCATTTAATACTTACTATAACAATGAAACACACCAATCAGCAGTTGAACAGGCATACTTACTTTAATTAAATGCCAATTAATTGTTGGATGTCTTATTTTCCAGAGGTACACCCAAGAGACAAATTCAGGGCAATGTTTTCAACCCTGTACAGAAAAATACAGGTCAGGTTTTACAATGCTACCTAGAAAACTGAAAGGTATAGAGTTCAAAGAATGGGGGTTCATTATGGATGCAAGACCTAGGTTTTATAGTCTGGGTCTATGAGACTTGAACCTCTTAATTGCCTTTCCAATCCACTTCTACCTTGTTAAACCACCCATCCAGTCATATGTTCAAACTTGGAACTAGAAATGGTTTCTCTATTGAAAGTTTTAAAGTGCCAAAAGGGACTGGAGTGCTTGCAGAAAAGAGATAAACTGGATTGCCAAGCCTCTATAGTAAGGAACATTCAATGGCCCCAAAATGCTTGGTTACCACACTTAATGATTCTAGCATGGATCCAGAACCTTGACCAGTTGGCCTCCTTGCTTCTTAGGACCTTTTCTTTCCACCATAGTTGCCAATTGTTACCAAAAAAAAGACAGTGGATTCTTTGCCTGATGTGCCCAATGATAAATTTCTGAGACACTAGAGTTTCAAAGAGAGAAACACAGTATAGCTAAGTATGAAGCCAGGGATCAGATGGTCTATTGGCCCAAATGTCTGTCCCCAAATCACAATTATTGTGATAGTTTTATAGTATCAAAATATGAGCAGGTTTTAAGATAATGAGTATACTGTAATGATATAATTAGAGGTTATCTAATTAATGAGCATGCACAGATTGATTACAGGCTTAGTTACATAGTATATGTAAGAAAATGACGCTCATAACATGATGATGGGCAGGATTTTTAGTACTATAATGAATTATAGGTGACTTATAGGTAAAAATCCAAGCTATGCATATTTCAGGAGGTCCTATTTTGGTTATATCCAGATTTGTTTATCAGGATAACTTTGGAAGTGTTGATGGTTAGTTCTGGGCTGACCCAAAGCCCTTAATTAATAAATATTCAGGTTGGTTTTTAGTAATTACAAAACTTTAAGTCAACAAACTGGGTAAATGGGTACAAGTGAGGATTAGTAATGAAGTTTTTACCATAGTGGCACAAGATAAAGATAATCATTATAAGATATAAAGGTAGTTGGATTACATTAAAAATTTTTGGGTATTTCCCTCTGTCTACTCCAATACACCAGAAATTAAAAAGGAATATTTATGATGCCCCAATGATTCAGAAACCATAATTATCCCTTTGATCCTAATTTCCATTTACAGTATTTTAGACTAAGTTCATTCATAGTAGTGTTAGAGTTTCCAAGGTGCACAAAATCAGAATAGCCACTGATTATTGTACTTATGTGTCTATGTACTAAGCTAGTGGCATTTACATAACAGGATTCCTTTACTGCAGCCCAAATCTCATCATAGTAATAAGGGAGAATTTTTCACAATGGATATGTAGTAAAATAACCATCCTGAGTTCTGGGATAAATTGCAGTGGTTAACACCACCATTGGAAAGTAAAGGATTAAGACATTTAGTTTTCATTGCTTCCTCATTTAATGCACATATGTGGCCTCTAATAGATTAGGTGGATTAGCATATAATGGTGGACTACCAGGAAGTAGTAAACTGCCTGCTGGCAGGCAGGTACTATCTTAATCAGTCATTCATTTTATCCTTCCGGATAAATCAGTTGCAATGAGAATCTCTGTTTTGTAATCATCATATTAGTTAAATAAACAAGTTCTCTTTTCCATGGATAGACAGAAACACAAAGTTGCTCTCTTGCACCTAGCTTATATTAAATCTTCTGCATTCTGTTACACTATAATCCATAGAGACATCAGTTACCCTGCATTTCCATAGGACCTCACAAGGGTACACAGTGTTGATGACACTATGCTAAATGAACCTGATCAATAACTTAAATCAAGGCCTTCCAGATATCCTATTAAATCAAGCCCTTCCAGATGACCTGATAGGATGTATAGTTTCAAAAAAGTGGGCAGGATAAACCCATCAAAGTCTAAGAAGCCTGTTGTGTTGGTCAAGCTTTTAATGTTTGAAAATTCTGGGTATCCTCAACAATTCTTCTATGATAAATGACACAATATGATCCTTGCACACTTTGTCCATATGAAAAATGAGGCAGTTCTTTGTGAGATAGTATGGATTATATAGGGAGACTATTCCAAATAATAGTCCAAAATTAAATCTATCAGTTAAATGTTAGAATAGAAAGAGAAGACTGCTATTTTATCATATTGTGGCTAGAATAGAGATAAAAGGCTTCTATTTTCTCATGTTGCTAAGAGTTCATGAATTTTTAAGGAGGCCCATGTTGCCTTGAAATTTTCCAGACTTTTTAGGCCATGTAATTTGGCAGATACCATTAATGGAGGTATTCATGGTAGGTGAGAAGGCAGGATGGAGTCTGTAAATTCCCAAAAGGAAATTCACAGTTCCAACATCTAAGACTGGATCAAGGATATTTACAACTTTGAAAGAGAAAGTTTGGTGACTTGAAATACATTCTACTAGTATCTGACAGGGACTGAGAGCTTGAACTTTGAACAAAAACTTAATACATGAGCTACACTTAGTTCACTGGGGATTGGCAGACCCACAGTCTTAACTTAATATGTACAACACAGGAATTCATTGCTATATGAAATTGATTGAACTGTAGAAGACCCAGAGGCTGCAAGTAAGTTATGCAGATTAGTGACTAAACATCCATACCACTTACTTCTTTTGCTACTTACTTGTGTGTCTCACCTCATCCCCCTCCCATGTCCTCATTTAATGTTCCCTATATCCAGCTGATTTAAGTAAAAGACTGTGGTCCATCTTCACTGATTGACTGACAAGAGTGGTGGATGGGAATCAAAAGTGTAAAGATGTCACATTTTGTCCCTGACAGATGTAAGAAGAAAATTGTCAGGTTTTAAATGGTAGCCGACTGAAAAATCAGAGAAACTGAGTCCGAGTTTAAACATTTTATTGTCCCAGGGCGAGGTTCCCAGTCTGGGTGCTCAGGATGCGGCCCAGGAAGTCGTGCCCCCCTAGGAGTGGCAGGGCTAGATATAGGCTAGCTAGTGGGGGTGCTGACAATGCCTACGGGGCCTTCTGTGGTAGGTTAGGAGTTTCGCTGTGCTTTAGGGCCAGGGGCATAGCTATGGGCCATGCGCAGTGGGGGTCCTTTGTTTGTCAGGGCAGGTCCTGATTGTCTGAGTTTGAACAGCTGTATGCCCAGATGTTCCCTGTTTTAGTTCAGGTGGGGGCCTTCCAGTTAGAGGCTACCAGGCCAGGACTTACACTCCAGCCTTTTTGATATAATCAATTTTTGGAGAATGTCTCACGCTAGTAACGGAATTGGGCATGAGGGCAAAATAAGGAAGGAGTGAGAAAAGGGGGTTTGGTTGAGGCTGCATGACAGCGGCAGCCTCTGCCATGGTTGGCAGGTTTTGCCATCAATGCCAACCACCGAGACCTGGGAGGGGTTGCTAAAACCGGAATGAGAAGGCAAAACTGAATAAGTAGCCCCCATGTCCACCAAAAAGGAAATGGGCTTACCCACCACCTGTAGCGTTACCCTGGGCTCGGCAAGGGTGATAGGGGTCGCTGAGTCTGGGCTGCATCAGTCATCCATCAGGCCGAGGAGTTCCAGAACTGGTGCCTCGTCCGGTTGGCTAGTTGGCACTCCACATTGAGGTGCCAAGGGCGAACCAGTTTGTCAGTTTGGGCAGTTACTGTGCCAGTGCCCGTGCCACTTGCATTCTGGGCATGGCTTGGTGGGTGGCCTGGGGCGTGGACACTGGCGGGACCAGTGTCCCTCCTGGCCATGCTAAAAGCACACTCCTGGCAGAGTGTTCCTTGCCGCTTTCAGTGGATCCCTTCTTCCCGGTTGCTGAAGCTTTGCCGGCCTCAGGGCTGCTACTAGGGCCTGGGCTTGTAAATTTATTTTGGTGGAGGTGGGACTGCTGGGTGGCTTCGGCCGTGTCCTCCCAGCTATTAAAGACTTTAAAGGCCATGGTCACCAGGTCATGGATGGGGGGTTGAGGGCCATCCTCAGCCTTTTTAAATTTCTTTTTAATGTCTAGGGCAGACTGAGTTGTAAAGTGGGTGGCTAGGAATGAGGCTCCGATTTGAGATTCAGGGTCTAGCCTAGTGTGCTTAATCAGAGCTTCAGTAAGATGATTTAGAAAAACTGCGGGTTTTCTGAAGCTTCTTGGGTAACCTCCTGGAGTTTATCATAATTAACAACTTTTTGGGCTGCCTTCTCTAATCCTGCTAATATACATTCAACCATTTGGTTCCAGTGCTTACGGCTGGCCCCTCCCACCTGATAGTCCCCGTTTAGGCTGTTTCATGGGAACTGTGGTCTTACCAACTGGCATGTTAGGATTGGACAGATGCAATTGATACACTGGGGCAGAAGGTGGCTCTGGAGGGCCATGTTGCTACAAGGAAGACTTGAGCAGTATTGCAAGTAGCATAAATCAGGCTGGAATCTTAGATGCCCGAAAGCCTGGACATATGGGACCTCCGACCATTTGCTGGTCTGTTGGCAGAAAGTGTACCCAGATTGCAGATTAAACATCCAAGCGGGGTTTTTGGGTCCGTGCGAGACTCCTGGTTGCCCATAATTTAAGTCAAGTCTGGAAATAGACTATGTCCGGGTGTCCTGTGGCGTGGCCAGACTATTGGAACGGGGTCCCCCTGGGGGACTGGCAGGGAGCAGTGGGAGTGAGGACGTCTCCACACCCCACATCCCTGGAAATGGAAGGAAACCGAGAGGTCCTCCAGGCCCTCCAGGCGTCCCCAGAGGATGACTCGGTGGGAGAGGGGATCCTGACGCAGCCGTGATTACGGACAGGTCCCTCCGGACAGCAGGGACAAGACCGAGGTATGGGCAAGGGATGACTCACCGACTCGGAAGGCACAGGTCAGTAAGAGTCCACTTGGAGAACAGGCCAGCTGATGGGCACGGAGGGGCCCCAGGTCCGTCCAGCAAGAAGGAGTCAGTTCCCCCAGGAGGGGATGTGAAACTCCTCCCGGGTTTTTGGCACCAAAATGTCAGGTTTTAAATGGTAGCCGACTGAAAAATCGAAGAAACTGAGTCCGAGTTTAAACATTTTATTGTCCCAGGGCGAGGTTCCCAGGTCCAGGTGCTTAGGATGTGGGCCAGGGAAGTTGCGCCCCCACTAGGAGCAGCGGAGCTAGATATAGGCTAGCTAGTGGGGGTGCTGACGATGCCTATGGGGCCTCCTGTGGTAGGTTAGGAGTTTCGCATGCTTTAGGGCTGGGGGCATAGCTACGGGCCATGTGCAGTGGGGGTCCTTTGTTTGTCAGGGCAGGTCCTGATTGTCTGAGTTTGAACAGCTGTATGCCCAGATGTTCCCTGTTTTAGTTCAGGTGGGGGCCTTCCAGCTAATGGCTACCCAGCCAGGCCCTGCAAAAATATCTACATGGACAGAACTTTCCAGTGTCCTTGGCCACTGAATTTTTTAAATGTAATTTTATTGAGATATATTCACATATCATATAATCATTTAAAGTATATAATCACTGGTTCACAGTATAATCATGTAGTTGTATATTCATCACCATAATCAATTTTTGAACATTTTCATTACTCCAAAAAATACATATAGGAATAAAAATAAAAATGAAAAAGAACTCTGAAAACATCCCACACTCTTAATACCCCTATTATTTGTTTATTTTTGTTCTTTTTTTACTCATCAGTCCTTACACTGGATAAAGGAAATGTGAGCCACAAAGTTTTCTCTATTCCATAGTCATACTGCAAAATCTATAAAGTTTTGCAGTATTCTTGAAGAATTAGGGTTACCAGAATATCGTTCAACAGTTTCAGGTATTTCTTTTGAGCTATTCTAATCAACTGAAAGCTAAAAGCAATATCTATATAATGGATGAACATAACCTCTAGAATAACTTCTCAATTCTATTTGAAATCTCTCAGCCACTGCAACTTTATTTTGGATCATTTCTCTTCCCTCTTTTGGTCAAAAAACATTCTCAATCCCATGATTCCATGTCCAATCTCATCCTCACAAGTCACCTCCCACATTTCCAGGGAGATTTAGATCCAAGGGAGTCATGTCCCATGTGGGGGGAGGGCATGGGACACTGCTTGTTAGATAGAGAGAGATAGCCTGTTGGACACTGTCCTTTTAGGTAGAGAGAGATAGCCTGATACTTGCGCAATGATTGGCACTTAAACAGTTGTTCAAGAATCTGGAACGAGAAAATTTGGATAATCAAAACAATAACTTCTGGGGAAAATATTTGATAACAGAGTCATAGAGTGACAAAATACAGCTTATCTCTACAAGTACTGGCAATTACTCTAGATTTTCATTACTTAGAAAAATCCAGTTTTCATTCCCTTTTCTAAGATTCACTGCCAACTTGATCATCTTTGTGCTTTAACAGGAGAACTTATTTACCAAAATGGAGTATCAGATAATAGAGCTTTCTCTCAAAAATATAAATTAGTTTTAAAGGGCAACATGGCCTCATGATCAAGGAATCCATCAGTTCCTACCTCATACCATATTTTATGGAACCAATTTGCTGCATTCTGCCTGCTTGTACATCAGCATGGGAAGCCCAAAGTGGCCTTCACGCTGTTGAAAGATGAAGGATCATGTGCTATTTGACCAGAAGCCAACTAAGGTGTTTTTCAAAGATAATACTGAAATTGACTGGAGTGCTATCCTCATTATACTATATATACATTGAGTATATATCTTACTTATCATGATGCATACTTAGTAGCTACCCAAAGGAACAAGAGGGAGAAATAGGAATGACTGCTCACATTATATTTTCAGTGAATTCTTTGGGAAAATTTTGTTTCTCTCTATATAACCTTAAATTTCCATGGCTATGAAAAAAAATTTCTGGGCTATGGCTACTGTTATTGCTCCTGTGATTTCCAGTAAGGTATCCAATGAATCTGAAGTTATGAGACTATTGTCTGGCCACTTTGGACTTCCCATGTTGATGTACAAGCAGGCAGAATGCAGCAATAATATTGGGCCATCTATTACTCTGGCCAATGGTGAGGGAAACTGATATGGGTGTTTAAGGGGAAGGTGATGAAAATGAATGAGGATATGGGATCAATTAAAATATTAGGTTTGGAAAAGGTGGCCAAGATGGTGATTTAGCAATGTGCGTGTTTTAGTTTGTCCTCCAGAACAACTACCAAATAACCAGAAACAGTACAGAACAGCTACTGGGGCCATGTCAGTGACCAGACTCACAGCATACCCTAGTCTGGACCAGCTGGACCGGCTGCGAGCCTCCCCAGAACCGTGAGTTCCCCAAGCCATGGCAGCTGGCACCTCTCCCCCACAGGCTGCTTCCCAGTGGGGAAAGGAAAGAGAATTTAACAGCAGCAGGGGCTGAACCCAACCAAACACCAGTTGTGGCATTAATTAACAAATTCTGACTACTAAAAATAGGCCCCCAGCTCAGGTGAACCTGGTCAAAGCGGAGGTTGCTCATTGGGCTAATGGAAAAAGGAAAAAAGAAAAGAAACAGAGGTTTTTGTGGCTGTGTTTCTACAAAGGTTTGCCTGCCTCTGGATTTAGCGGCAGGACTTCTCAGGCTGCAACTGCCCCAGGTATAGGCAGAAACAAATCCTTTCAGTGCTTGTTTCCAGCCAGTGCCTTCCACAGGGGAGGGGTGAAGCCCAACTCAGGTGGAATCCCTCCCTCAAGGAAATTCAGACACCAGGGCTTGGTAATTTAAAGCCATTGAAACCAGCCTACAACCTCTCCTCTGTCTCCACCACACCGCCAGCAGGGAGAGCCTTCCAAAGTTAAAGGTACCACATCATCTTATGCTGCTGGGACCTACAGGCAGACAAGCACCACATACTGGGCAGAATTAGAAAAACAGAGCCCAGAGACTTCACAGGAAAGTCTTTTAACTTGCTGGGGCTCACTCTCAGGGAAAACTGATGCAGGTGACTCCTTCCCCCTGATAGGAGGCCAATTTGTTTGGGAAAACCCAGCTGGGGTCTATAATACCTACGTAGACCCTCCCAAGGTGGGGGGGGTAGGGGGGGAAGGCACCATACAAGCAGGGCAAGAAGTAAGAAAACAAGAACTGAAAATTTCTCCTTTGTTAAACAAAACCTAAGCTAGAGGTCCAGAAAAACCTGAACTGAATGTCAAAGAACAGATAGACAACAACTTTATCCAGCAAGAAAATACTAGGTAAGAGAAGTGAAGGCAATCTCCAGAATAAACTAATTAAGGTAATTAAATGTCTAGATGCCTGCAAAAAAATAACAAATCACACCAGGAAAATTGAAGATATGGCCCAGTCAAAGGAACAAACCAGCAATTCAAATGAGATACAGGAGCTGAAGCAATTAATTCAGAATATACAAACAGATGTGGAAAACCTCATCAAAAACCAAATCAATGAATTGAGGGAGGATATGGAGAAGGCAAGGAAGGAACAAAACGAAGAAATGGAAAGTCTGAAAAAACAAATCACAGAACTTATGGGAATGAAAGACACAGTAGAAGAGATGAAAAAAATGGAAACCTACAATGGTAGATTTCGAGAGGCAGAAGATAGGATTAGTGAACTGGAGGATGGAACATCTGAAATTCGACAAGAAACATAAACTATAGGGAAAAAAATGGAAAAATATGAGCAGGGACTCAGGGAATTGAATGATAATATGAAGTGCACAAATATATGTGTTGTGTGTGTCCCAGAAGGAGAAGAGAAGGGAAAAGTAGGAGAAAAACTAATGGAGGAAATTATCACTGAAAATTTCCCAACTCTTATAAAAGACTTAAAATTACAGATCCAAGAAGTGCAGCATACCCAAAAGAAAATAGATCCAAAGAGATGTACTCCAAGACACTTACTAATCAGAATGTCAGAAGTCAAAGAGAAAGAGAGAATCTTGAAAGCAGCAAGAGAAAAGCAATCCATCACATACAAGGAAAACCCAATAAAACTATGTGTAGATTCCTCAGCAGAAACCATGGAGGCGAGAAGACACTGGGATGATATGTTTAAATTACTAAAAGAGAAAAACTGCCAACCAAGAATTTTATATCCAGCAAAATTGTCCTTCAAAAATGAGGGAGAAATTAAAATATTTTCAGACAAAAAATCACTGAGAGAATTTGTGACCAAGAGACCAGCTCTGCAAGAAATACTAAAGGGAGCACTAGAGACAGATATGAAAACACAAAAGAAAGAAGTGTGGAGAAGAGTGTAGAAAGAAGGAAAATCAGATTTGACATATAAAATCCAAAAGGCAAAATGGTAGAAGAAAGTATTACCCATACAGTAACAACAGAAACCAATCAAGGCCACTGATTGAAGATCAATTAAATAATTGATGAAATTAAAAAATGAAACAATTTTTGTAATTGTTTCAATAGTGGTTTAATACAAGCTATTCAGTCATGGGAAATGGGAAATCTGATAAAGAACTGAATGAGCATTTAGTCTTCAAGGGAATATTGGTTCTCTTTTAATTCAATTGTATATTTATGAAACTTTCCAGAAACTTCAAAGTTCAGCTAGAAATCTATATGAATTTCAGAATATTTCAGTTAATACTCAAATATTTTCAATCATGTATTAATATCTCTCTTTATATAAATATGAAGTTTTTCAACATTTTTCTATATCCAAAATATTGAAAAGGATCAAGTAGATAATAAAATATATTAGAATATTGTTATTGATTTGAAAATATAAAATACTATACATTTTCTAACACATGTAAAAAATTGCCAATTGAGAAAATACCATTAGAGATGACTAAAAACTAGATTAAAGATATTTAAGAAACTGGGGAAGATTATTTATTTAACTTGAATTTCAATGTCTAAATTGAACAGAAATGAATGAGATACCTGAAGAGACAGAGATGTGCAAAGAGGAACAGAGGTAGATATTAAAGAAACAGTGTTCTGACATTTGGATTTTTATATGTTGCTATTAAATAAGCCATAGTTGAAATCTACTGACAAACAGGAGGAAATATTTAGAGTGATATCCACACATCATGAGCTCGGTATTCCCCAGCCTTTATCTCCTAATATACCACAGATTTGTAGCATATGTCACCAAACACTTCCTCCCATTTTAGGTATTTCCATAATCATAAACATTTATTTATTATAAATGATGCTGTGTTAATAATGAGTATATATGAATGTCAAGCTACACCCTCAGAGTCGCATGGACGCCAGCAGAATCTTCTTGTCCATCCTGATATTTGATGATTTGTTTTCAAAAACACAGCATGGCCCTTTGCTGGTACTTGTATGAGTTGTAAAAAATGCCATGTCCCTTTTTGGAATGACACCAACTTAGTTGCTAAACTATGAGAGGGGAATAAATGGGATTCATTCGTGCTCAGAATCCATCACCTGATATCTAGTCAAGATGATGGCTGGGTGAAATGAAGAGAGAACTGCTTGGGACCCCAGAGCTGAAAATGGGTAGGGTAATTCTATGAAGATCATACTTAAGGCAATTGCAGGTTTCATTACAGCAGAAAATTAAAATCAGCACCATAGTGGTAAATGAGGATCCTGAATTTAATTTCTCGACTTAGCTCAGTTCACACACACAAAAAAAAAACAGTCACAACTACCAGTATACTGCTTTAATGAAGATAGGATTCCTTAAAGAAATGTTCAGCAACTCCAAAGAAATAATATAAAATGTGTTTTTTATGTTGTCTCCTAGGGTGTGAAGGCTAGTTATCAAAATAATTATACATTGGGAAATAAACATATAGAGATGTGAGGGTTACTATTTACAGTCTGTGCTGACTCTGACACGGAGTTTGAAATACAATAATTGGTTTCCATGTTGGTTTGAAGCTATTAGGTACCTGAAAAAAGCCGTGTTTTAATCCTGATCCTTTTTTGTTGGAGCAGCCATGATTCAATATCATACTTGTAAATCTTTGATGAGATCATCTCCATGGATATATGACATACCCAATTGTGTGTGTGACCTTTTGATTCGATGGAGTTGTGACTCCACCCATTCCAGGTTGATCCTGATTAGTTTATGGGAGTTCTTTAAAAGAGGAAACATTTTGGAGAGAGCAGAGCTGATACAGATGCCAATACCCTCCTTCATATTTTCTGATTTTTAGCTATTGTATACCACAGAATAGCAATGTCTTTTAATCCTTATTCAATATTGCTTGGTAGAATCTTTTTTTATTGTTTTCATGGAGATGTTACCCACCCCACTGTGGATGGTAACATTTAATTTGATGGTTTCCATGGAGACGTGTCTCCAAACATTCAAGGTGATATTGTTTACTGATGCCCTTATAGAGGAAACCACTTTGGAAAAATCTTCAGAAGCAACACGGCCTACACAGCCAGAGACCATTGGAGATAGGGAAAGAAAATGCTTCTGGGGATGCAGCTGATGAAGTCTGAAGAGAAAGCTAGCAGTTGCAATGTGCCATTCCAGCTGAAAGAGAAACACAAACAAAATCAACCTTTTTGAACCAAGGTATCTTTCCCTGAATGCTTTCATTTGTACATTTTTATAGCCTTGACTTAATGTGGACATATTCATCGCCATAGAACTGTAAACTTGTAACTTAATAAATTCCTCTTTTTAAAAATCATTCTGCTTCTGGTATATTGCATTCTGTCAGCTTACAAACTAAAACAGCACATCTTCATGCTTTCACCCAATGTTGAGTTAATTCCCTGACAAAGTGCATAACTCACCCAGATAACTGGCCTAAAGTTCTTTTGATTTGTGACATTCATGGAATTTCACCCCATTCCAAATGAAGTAACTGATAAATTAGTATTTAACAAATGATTATGATTACTGAATCACATATTGATATTTATTTTACTTTCTAGTGTATCAGAATAGTCAGAAGGAAATACCTTACGTTGCTGAAACATAATCCATTTGCCTTGATCTATCATGAGAGTATAACTCTATAGCCTTCATCTTGTGATCTTATGATTATTAGAACCTTATGACAGACATCCTCTTTATGGGATTTTTCATCATTAAAGTCTTATCATCCCAAAGGGAATTCCCTAATGTTAATGAAGAAAGTTGAGTCAGCTAAGAGCTAACCCTCAACTTGTTCTTGTAGTGGTAACCTTAGTTTTGGCGTAGTTCCACTCCTTTATATTTGTGAATTGTTGCTTCCTCTAATGGTTATTTTAATGGCAATAATTCCATCCCCCATGTTTGTATCCATAAAATCCTTGAGCTCCTTAAACTGGAGGATACAGATTTTTAGGGCTTTAGGCTCTCTGATTTCCTGCTTCATGGTTAGCATTAAGCTCTTTCCCTCTTTGAATTGTCAGTGTCATGAGTTGGGTCTTAAACATACATCTGAAATAGAAACCACCACCTTAGATTGGTAACAATGAGTCACCAGCACCCAGTCCATAACACTCATGATCAGCATGCTGTCCTCAGGTTTCAACTCCTCTGGTCCTTTGCCTCATTATGGTCACTCTGCCCTTTGTACTCTTGCTCTTAGTTCTATCCATGGGCATTTGTGTCTCTCCTCTACCAAAATAAGCAGTAAATATGTTTGTAGCTCCTGTATCTTTTTTTCATCATTCCTTTTTATCTTTGCTCTGATCAGTGATTTGAAAATATAGGATAGAGCCAATGACCTCATCTGGATTGTTTGCACTCAGATCACAGTTTATGTATCCATGAATTACCAATCATTAATTCATATAAATCTAGTAAATATATTTCATCTTTTAAATGTATTTCAATGTATAAAGAAAAATCTGTGGATAAATATGGTGGAAAGAGTTCAATAATTTTCTTTCATAATATGCAAATCTGACTCAAAGGGAATTAGACTTTATTATAATGATTCCCATTGAATGGAAAACAAAGCCTATGAAATTTCCTTAAGTTCAGCAATTTGAATGAGCGTAAAAAAGACACTGTCAGATTCATGGAATATATTATTTCATTTGAATAATAGGCCAGTTGAAATGGTACAGTTAAATCAGTTTGTTAGAGTAGGTATATAAACTGTGTGATTATATAAAATGAGAGTGGTTGTCACTTGTGAGACACCATATATAAAATGAAAGTTGTTGTGATATTTTATTATAACACTTAAAATCCATTTTATTATTAATATTATTATTTATTTAATAATAATAATTTTGTATGTTTGTTACAAATATACAAACATTTCCCATCCTAGCAGCTTTTCATCTTCTCAATTCAGTGGCATTAAAAACTTTCACAGGACTGGCTGGGAGAACCCACTGTGGTGAGATCACCGAGGGGCGCGCACTTCCCTGGGCCGGGGCGGCAGGCGGCCGGAGTCCCTCCCTCCCTCCTTCCTGGGCCAGCTGGGAGAATTGGACAGGCGATCCCCTCAAGCCATGGTGGCTGGCGCCCCCCCCACGCGTGGCCCCCCGGACCAGCTGGGAGAATTGGATCGGAGATCCCCCAAGCCGCGGAGACAGGCGACCAGGGTCCCTTCCAAACATGTGGCTTCACGGTCCGACTGGGAATGGTGGATAGGCACTCCCCCAAGCCGTGGTGGCCGGCGCCCCCCCACCACGCTTGGCGCCCCAGGCAGGCTGGGAAATTTGGACAGGTGCTCCCTCAAGCCATGGAGGCCGGTGCCCCCCCACCATTTTTGGTGCCCCGGGCCAGCTGGGAAATTAGGACAGGCACTCCCCCAAGCCGCGGCGGCCAGTGCCTCCCCACCACGCTTGGCACCCCGGGCCGGCTGGGAAATTTGGACAGGCACTAACCCAAGCCATGGAGGCTGGCGACCCTCCCCACACGCGGATTCCCGGGCCAACAGGGAGATTCAGATTGGCACTCCTCCAATCCTCTTCGGCTGGCGACCCTCCCCCACAGCGAGAGATTTCCAAAGTTAAAGGAACCACAGCATCTTTTACTGGTGGGACCCGCAGACAGATGAGCACCACGACCGCCACCTACTGGGCAGGATAAGAAAAACAGAGCCCAGAGATTTCACAGAAAAATCTTTCAACCTGCTGGGTCCCACACCCAGGGAAATCTGATTAAATGCCCCGACACCAGCAGAAAATAATGGACCATGCTCAGAAAATTGAAGATATGGGCGAGTCAAAGGAACAAACCAATAGTTCAAATGAGATACAGGAGCTGAGACAACTAATGCTGAATATATGAACAGAAATGGAAAACCTCTTCAAAAACCAAATCAATAAATTGAGGGAGGACATGAAGAAGACATGGGCTGAACAAAAAGAAGAAATAGAAAAACTGAAAAAACAAATCACAGAACTTATGGGAGTGAAGGACAAAGTAGAAAAGCTGGAAAAAACAATGGATACCTACAATGGTAAATTTAAAGAGACAGAAGCAAGAATTAGTGAATTGGAGGATGGAACATCTGAATTCCAAAAAGAAACAGAAACTATAGGGAAAAGAATGGAAAAATTTGAACAGGGGATCAGGGAACTGAATGACAATATGAAGCGCACAAATATATGTGTTGTGGGTGTCCCAGAAGGAGAAGAGAAGGGAAAAGGAGGAGAAAAACTAATGGAAGAAATTATCACTGAAAATTTCCAAACTCTTATGAAAGACCTAAAATTACAGATCCAAGAGGTGCAGCGCACCCCAAAGAGAATAGACCCAAATAGGCGTTCTCCAAGACACTTACTAGTTAGAATGTCAGAGGTCAAAGAGAAAGAGAGGATCTTGAAAGCAGCAAGAGAAAAACAATCCATCACATACAAGGGAAACCCACTAAGATTATATGTAGATTTCTCAGCAGAAACCATGGAAGCTAGAAGACAGTGGGATGATATACTTAAATTACTAAAAGAGAAAAACTGCCAACCAAGACTTGTATATCCAGCAAAATTGTCCTTCAAAAATGAGGGAGAAATTAAAACATTTATAGACAAAAAGTCACTGAGAGAATTGGTGACCAAGAGACCAGCTCTGCAAGAAGTACTAAAGGGAGCACTAGAGTCAGATATGAAAAGACAGAAGAGAGAGGTATTGAGAAGAGTGTAGAAAGAAGGAAAATCAGATATGATATATACAATACAAAAGGCAAAATGGTAGAGGAAAATATTATTCAAATACTAATAACACTACACGTTAATGGACTGAATTCCACAATCAAAAGTCATAGACTGGCAGAATGGATTAAAAAACAGGATCCCTCTATAAGCTGTCTACAGGAAATACATCTTAGACCCAAGATAAACATAGGTTGAAAGTGAAAGTTTGGGAAAAGATATTTCATGCAAATAACAACCAGAAAAGAGCAGGAGTGGCTATACTAATATCCAACAAGTTAGACTTCAAATGTAAAACAGTTAAAAGAGACAAAGAAGGACACTATATACTAATAAAAGGAACAATTAAACAAGAAGACATAACAATCATAAATATTTATGCACCGAACCAGAATGCCCCAAAATACGTGAGGAATACACTGCAAACACTGAAAAGAGAAATAGACACATATACCATAATAGTTGGAGACTTCAATTCACCACTCTCATCAATGGACAGAACACCTAGACAGAGGATCAATAAAGAAATAGAGAATCTGAATATTACTATAAATGAGCTAGACTTAACAGACATTTATACGACATTACATCCCACAAAAGCAGGATACACCTTTTTCTCAAGTGCTCATGGATCATTCTCAAAGATAGACCATATGCTGGGTCACAAAGCAAGTCTCAACAAATTTAAAAAGATTGAAATCATACACAACACTTTCTTGGATCATAAAGGAATGAAGTTGGAAATCAATAATAGGTGGAGTGCCAGAAAATTCACAAATACGTGGAGGCTCAACAACACACTCTTAAACAACGAGTGGGTCAAGGAAGAAATTGCAAGACAAATTAGTAAATATCTTGAGGCGAATGAAAATGAAAGCACAACATATGAAAACCTATGGGACACAGCAAAGGCAGTGCTGAGAGGGAAATTTATTGCCCTAAGCCTATACCAGAAAAGAAGAACAGGCAAAAATTCAGGAATTAACTGTCCACTTGTAAGAACTGGAGAAAGAACAGCAAATTAACCCCAAAGCAAGGAAAAGGAAAGAAATAACAAAGATTAGAGCAGAAATAAATGAAACTGAGAACATGAAAACAATAGAGAAAATCAATAAGACCAGAAGTTGGTTCTATGAGAAAATCAATAAGATTGATGGGCCCTTAGCAAGATTGACAAAAAGAAGAAGAGAGAGGATGCAAATAAATAAATCAGAAATGGAAGAGGAGACATAACTGCTGACCTCACAGAAATAAAGGAGGTAATAACAGGATACTATGAACAACTTTACGCTAATAAATACAACAATTTAGATGAAATGGACGGGTGCCTGGAAAGACACCCGTCCAGGGTTAACAACCAACTTTGACTCAAGAAGAAATAGATGACCTCAACAAACCAATCACAAGTACAGAAATTGAATCAGTCATTCAAAAGCTTCCTAAAAAGAAAAGTCCAGGACCAGACGGCTTCACATGTGAATTCTACCAAGCATTCCAAAGAATTAGTACCAACTCTCCTCAAACTCTTCAGAAAAATCTAAGTGGAGGGAAAGCTACCTAATTCATTCTATGAAGCCAACATCACCCTCATACCAAAACCAGGCAAAGATATTACAAAAAAAGAAAACTACAGGCCAAACTCTCTAATGAATATAGATGCAAAAATCTTCAACAAAATTCTAGCAAATCGAATTCAACAACACATTAAAAGAATTATATATCATGACCAAGTAGGATTCATCCCAGGTATGCAAGGATGGTTCAACATAAGAAAATCAATTAATGTAATACACCATATCAACAAATCAAAGCAGAAAAATCACATGATCATCTCAATTGATGCAGAGAAGGCATTTGACAAGATTCGACATCCTTTCCTGTTGAAAACACTTCAAAAGATAGGAATACAAGGGAACTTCCTTAAAATGATAGAGGGAATATATGAAAAACCCACAGCTAATATCATCCTCAATGGGGAAAAATGGAAAACGTTCCCCCTAAGATCAGGAACAAGATAAGGATGTCCATTATCACCACTATTATTCAACATCGTGTTGGAGGTTCTAGCCAGAGCAATTAGACTAGAAAAATAAATACAAGGCATCAAAATTGGAAAGGAAGAAGTAAAACTATCACTGTTTGCAGACGATATGATACTATACGTTGAAAACCCGCAAAAATCCACAACAAAACTACTAGAGCTAATAAATGAGTACAGCAAAGTAGCAGGTTACAAGATCAACATTCAAAAATCTGTAGTGTTTCTATACACTAGCAATGAACAAGCTGAGGGGGAAATCAAGAAACGAATTCCATTTACAATTGCAACTAAAAGAATAAAATACCTAGGAATAAATGTAACTAAAGAGACAAAAAAACTGTACAAAGAAAACTACAAAAAACTTAAAAGAAATCACAGAAGACCTAAATAGATGGAAGGGCATACCGTGTTCATGGATTGGAAGATTAAATATAGTTAAGATGTCAATCCTACCTAAATTGATTTACAGATTCAATGCAATTCCAATCAAAATCCCAACAACTTATTTTTCAGAAACAGAAAAACCAATAAGCAAATTTATCTGGAAGGGCAGGGTGCCCCGAATTGCAAAAAGTATCTTGAGGGAAAAAAAACAAAGCTGGAGGTCTCACGCTGCCAGACTTTAAGGCATATTATGAAGCCACAGTGGTCAAAACAGCATGGTATTGGCATAAAGATAGATATATCGACCAATGGAATCGAATAGAGTGCTCAGATACAGACCCTCTCATCTATGGACATTTGTTCTTTGATAAGGCAGTCAAGCCAACTCACCTGTGACAGAACAGTCTCTTCAATAAATGGTGCCTAGAGAACTGCATATCCATATGCAAAAGAATGAAAGAGGACCCGTATCTCACACCCTTTAGAAAAGTTAACTCAAAATGGATCAAAGATCTAAACATTAGGTCTAAGACCATAAAACAGTTAGAGGAAAATGTTGGGAGATATCTTATGAAACTTACAATTGGAGGCGGTTTTATGGACCTTAAACCTAAAGCAAGAGCACTGAAGAAAGAAATAAATAAATGGGAGCTCCTCAAAATTAAACACTTTTGTGCATCAAAGAACTTCATCAAGAAAGTAGAAAGATAGCCTACACAATGGAGACAATATTTGAAAATGACATATCAGATAAAGGTCTATTATCCAGAATTTATAAAGAGATTGTTCAACTCAACAACAAAAAGACAGCCAACCCAATCACAATATGCAAAAAAGACTTGAACAGACACTTCTCAGAAGAGGAAATACAAATGGCCAAAAGGCACATGAAGAGATGCTCAATGTCCCTGGCCATTAGAGAAATGCAAATCAAAACCACAATGAGATATCATCTCACACCCACCAGAATGGCCATTATCAACAAAACAAAAAATGACAAGTGCTGAAGAGGTTGCGGAGAAAGAGGCACACTTATCCACTGTTGGTGGGAATGTCAAATGGTGCAACCATTGTGGAAGGCAGTTTGGCGGTTCCTCAAAAAACTGAATATAGAATTGCCATATGACCCAGCAATACCATTGCTAGGTATCTACTCAGAGGACTTAAAGGCAAAGACACAAACGGACATTTGCACACCAATGTTTATAGCAGTATTATTTACAATTGCAAAGAGATGGAAACAGCCAAAATGTCCATCAACAGATGAGTGACTAAACAGTGCTATATACATATGATGGAATATTATGCAGCTGTAAGACAGAATAAACTTATGAAGCATGTAATAACATGGATGGACCTAGAGAACATTATGCTGAGTGAGTCTAGCCAAAAACTAAAGGACAAATACTGTATGGTCCCACTGATGTGAACCGACATTCAAGAATAAACTTGGAATATGTCATTGGTAACAGAGACCAGCAGGAGTTAGAAACAGGGTAAGATAATGGGTAATTGGAGCTGAAGGGATACAGACTGTGCGACAGGACTAGATACAAAAACTCAAAAATGGACAGCACAATAATACCTAATTGTAAAGTAATCATGTTAAAACACTGAATGAAGCTGCATCTGAGCTATAGTTTTTTGTTTGTTTGTTTGTTTGTGTCTTTTATTTTTTTGTTTTTTATTATTATTATTTTTATTTTTATTTTTTCTCTATATTAACATTCTATATCTTTTTCTGTTGTTTTGCTAGTTCTTTTCCTAAATCGATGCAAATGTACTAAGAAATGATGATCATGCATCTATGTGATGATGTTAAGAATTACTGATTGCATATGTAGAATGGAATGAGTTCTAAATGTTGTGTTAATTTCTTTTTTTTCTTTAATTAATAAAAAAACTTTCACAATATTGTGCTAACAGACTGGAAGAAAATGTTGCAAAGCAACATACTGAACAAAGGACTAGTATCTAGAAAATATTAAAATTTCTAAACTTTCAATATCAATATTACATACAATCCAAATAGAAAAGAGAAAATGTGTATAACCATACATTTCACTGAAGTTAAGGGAAAAGGTGCTTAATATCCTTAGTTATAGGGAAATTAAAATTAAACCAAATAAGACATCACTACACACCTATCAAAATAGCTAGAATAAAAAGTGATAACAATATCAAATGTTGACAAGGATTAGAGAAACTGTGACGTTTAAATTGTTGTTGGAAAGTAAAATTATGCAACCAATCTGGAAAATGGTTTACAGTTTCATATAGAAAATAAACATGCAACTACTGTTGCTGGATTTCAGTGTCAAAGTTCTTGGTTCTGCTGGGAGAAAGAATTCAATGGCATAGCCCAAATTCAGGTAGCATTTAGAATGCTTAAGAATACATGTGAACTTCCGGGTCAAGATGGTGGCTTAACAACATGCGCATTTTAGTTCCTCCTCCAGAACAACTGCTAAATAACCAGAAACAGTACAGAACAGCTCCTGGGGCCACGTCAGTGACCAGACACACAGCGTACCCCAGTCTGGACCAGCTGGACCAGCTGCGAGCAACCCCCCGAATCGTGAGTTCCCAAGGCTGCGGTGGCCAGCGACCCTCCCCCACAGGCCGCTTACCAGAGGGGAAAGGAAAGGATTTTACCAGCAGCAGGGACTGGGCACAATCAAATGCCAATTGTGGAACTAATTAACAAATTCTGACTACTAAAAATAGGCCCCCAGCTTAGGTGAACCTGATCAAAGCGGAGGTTGCTCATTTTTGCCCCGGCGCCAAGGGGGCAGGGCTGGCAGAAAAAGGGGGAAAAAAAAAAGAAGGAAACAGAGGTTTTTGTGGCTGTGTTTCTACAAAGGCTTGACTGCCTCTGGATATAGCGGCAGGACTTTTCAGGCTGCAACTGCCCCAGGCATAGGCAGAAGTGAGCTCTTTTGGGGGCTTGTCTGGAACCTGTGCCTTCCGCAGGGGAAGGGTGAAGCCCAACTCAGGTGGAATCCCTCCATCAAGGAATTAAGACACCAGGGCTTGGTAATTTGAAGCCATTAAAACCAGCCTACAACCTCTCCTCTGTCTCCACCATGCCCCCAGCAGGGAGAGTCTGCCAAAGTTAAAGGTACCACATCATCTTATGCTAGTGAGACCTGCAGTCAGACAAGTGCCACATACTGGGCAGGATAAGAAAAACAGGGTCTAGAGACTTCACAGGAAAGTCTTTCAACCTGCTGGGTCTCACCCTCAGGGAAAACTGATGCAGGTGACTCTTTCCTCCTGATAGGAAGCCAGTTTGGTCTGGGAAAATCTGGCTGGGGTATATAATATCTAAGTAGACCCTCCTAAGTGTGTGTGGGGGGAAGGCACCACACAAGCAGGGCAAGAAACAAGAAAACAAGAACTGAAAAATTCTCCTCTGTTAAACAAAACTTAAGCTAAAGGTCCAGATAAAGCTGAACAGAATGTCAAAGAACAGATAGACAACAAATTCATCCAGCAAGAAAACCCTAGATAAAAGAAGTGAAAGCAATCTCCAGAATAAACTAATTAATGTAATTAAATGCCTAGATGCCAGCAAAAAATAACAAATCACACTAGGAAAATTGAAGATATGACCCAGTCAAAGGAACAAACCAACAATTCAAATGACATACAGGAGCTGAAACAATTAATTCAGAATGTACGAACAGACATGGAAAACCTCATCAAAAACCAAATCAATGAATCGAGGGAGGATATAAAGAAGGCAAGGAAAGAACAAAAAGAAGAAACTGAAAGTCTGAAAAAACAAATCACAGAACTTATGGGAATGAAAGACACAGTAGAGGAGATGAAAAAATAATGGAAACCTACAATGGTAGATTTGGAGAGACAGAACATAGAATTTCAAAACTGGAGGATAGAACATCTGAAAGCCGACAAGAAACAGAAACTATAGGGGAAAAAATGGAAAAATATGAGCAGGGGCTCAGGGAATTGAAAGACAATATGAAGCACATGAATATATGTGTTGTGGGTGTCCCAGAAGGAGAAGAGAAGGGAAAAGAAGGAGAAAAACTAATGGAGCAAATTATCACTGAAAATATCCCAACTCTTATGAAAGACTTAAAATTAAAAATCCGAGAAGTGTAGCATACCCCAAAGAGAAGAGATCCAAAGAGACGTACTCCAAGAAACTTACTAATCAGAATGTCAGAGGTCAAAGAGAAAGAGAGAATCTTGAAAGCAGCAAGAGAAAAGCAATCCATCACATACAAGGGAAACCCAATAAGACTATGCGCAAATTTCTCAGCAGAAACCATGGAGGCAAGAAGACAGTGGGATAATATATTTAAATTATTAAAAGAGAAAAACTGCCAACCACGAATTCTAGATCCAGCAAAAGTGTCCTTCAAAAATGAGGGAGAAATTAAAACATTTTCAGACAAAAAATCACTGAGAGAATTTGTGACCAAGAGACCAGCTCTGCAAGAAATACTAAAGGGAACACTAGAGACAGATATGAAGACAGAAGAGAGAGGTGTGGAGAAGAGTGTAGAAAGGAAGACTATGAGTAAAGGTAAAAAGAAGGAAAATTAGATATGACATATAAAATCCAGAAGGCAAAATAGTAGAAGAAAGTACTACCCATGCAGTAATAATACTGAATGTTAATGGATTAAACTCCCCAATCAAAAGACATAGTCTGGCAGAATGGATTAAAAAACAGGACCCATCTATATGCTGTCTCTACTCAAAGGACATGAGGCCAAGGACACAAATGCACATTTACACACCAATGTTTATAGCAGCAATATTAACAATTACCAAGAGATAGAAACAGCCAAAATGTCCATCAACAGACAGTTGACTAAACAACTGTGACATTTACATAAGATGGAATATTATGCAGCTGTAAGACAGAATAAAGTTATGAAGTATGTAACAACATGAATGGACCTTAAGGACATTATGCTGAGTGTGATTAGCCAGAAACAAAAGGACAAATACTGTATGGTCTCACTGATATGAACTGACAATAGTGAATAAACTTGGAATATTTCCTTGGTAACAGAGACCATCAGGAGATAGAAATAGGGTGAGATATTGGGTAATTGGAGCTGAAGGGATACAGATTGTGCAACAAGACTGAATATAAAAACTCAGAAATGGACAGCACAATACTACCTAACTGTAATGTAATTATGTTAAAACACTGAATGAAGCTGCATGTGAGAATGACAGAAGGAGGAGGGCTGGGGACATAAATGAAATCAGAAAAAAAGATAGATGGTAAAGATCGAGATGGTATAATCTAGGAATACCTAGAGTGTATAATAATAGTGAAATGTACAATGTACAAATTTTAAAAGTGTTTTTGCATGAGGAAGAACAAAGGAATGTCTTTATTGCAGGGTGCTGAAAATAGATGATAATTAATACTTTAAAATGTCATCTTATGTGTGAGACTAAAGCAAAAAATGTTTATTTGTTACAAAATTTGTATTTTGACTAGAGCATTTCCTAATATAACTCATGTAGATAGTTTGATTGAATGTCATCAGTACTTGGAATCTCAGGTAGGACATGAGATTTTGTTGGTTTGGCCAGAGTGATGCCCCGATGAATCCCAGAGTGATTTGATCAGTGACTGGAAAAGTATTTGCAAGCCTCCTTTGGGGAATGGTGAGAGCAGGGAGAAATTCAACTTCCCCAAGTTTAATTCTTGATATTCAAACAGTGTGGACAACCAAAGCTATAGGCTGAGCCCCCAGTCTTGGGGTTTGTTCATATGAAACTTAACCCCAAAAAGGATAGAACAAGTCTACTTAAAATTTAGGCCTAAGAGTCACCCCCAAGAGAGCCTCTTTTGTTGCTCAGATGTGGCCTCTCTCTCCAGCCAACATGACGAACAGTCTCACCACCCTCCCCCTCTCTGCGTGGGACATGACTCCCATGGGTGTGAACCTTCCTGGCAACGTGGGACAGAGATCCTGGAATGAGCTGAGACTCAGCATCAAGGAATTGAGAAAAACCCTAGAATGAGCTGAGAATTAGCATCAAGGGAATGAGAGAACCTTCTCGACCAAAGGGGGAAGAGTGAAATGAGACTGTCAATGGCTGAGAGATTCCAGAGTTAAGAGGTTATCCTGGAGGTTATTCTTATGCATTAAGTAGATATCACCTTGTTGTCCAAGATGTAGTGGAGAGGCTGGAGGAAACTGCCTGAAAATGTAGAGCTGTGCTCCATTAGCCATGTTTCTTGGTGATGATTGAACAATGATATAGCTTTCACAATGAGACTCTGTGAATGTGAAAACCTTGTGTCTGATGCTCCTTTTAGCTACTATATCAACAGAAGAGTAGAACATATGGAATAAAAATAAATAATAGGGGGAACAAATGTTAAAATAAATTTAGTTTGAAATGCTAGTGGAAAATGAAAGCGAGGGGTAAGGGGTATGGTATGTATAATCTTTTTTTTTCTCTGTTATCGTTTTATTTCTTTTTCTGTTGTCTTTTTATTTCTTTTTCTAAATTGATGCAAATGTTCTAGGAAATGATGAATATGCCACTAAGTGATGATATTAAGAATTACTGATTGTATATGTAGAATGGAATGATATCTTAATGTTTTGTTTGTTAATTTTTTTAATTAATAAAAAAAGTTTTAAAAAATTACATGTGAAAAGACATGTGAGCACCCTCACAAGAATAGAAAGGTGAGAGTCTTGGCACTGTGGTACACTTTGCTTTTATAGAATTTGTTCCTTTTGTAATTTTTATTAACTGTTTTACTCCCCTGCCCTTTCCCCTTCTTCACTGATGCTTGACTTTATATGGCTTAGGCAGGCAGTATCAGTTGGCACTAAACTCCTCCATACATGACTCCCTCAGGTGGGGTTGTTGGCCCCCAGATGCTCTGCATTGCTGTTTTCCTCAGAGATATCTTTCTCCTTGAGGCTTGACTGTAGTTTGAAATTTGACATTTCTCAGCAGACAGCCACTACTCTAATTCTAATTCTGCCCCTATTTCCCACTCAGAAATTTCTAGCTCTTTTAATCTTTAGAGAATTTGGGCAAATTGCACATTCTTTTTAGCTGCTTTGAGCTGTTACAGGGTCACAAACCATATTTGCAGGAGCATAGATGTTTCTGGCCATGGTAGTGAGAATTGTTGCTTGAGCATAGGGAGCAGGAGCATAGCTTCTGGCAAGAAGGGTTTTGTTATGAAAGCTTCTAATCGGAAAGAAACATACTGGGTGAAGATGTGTGTACATGGTCTGAGGAAAAATAGAATAAAGATGGAGATCAGGGTCTTCTTTAGTATTGTTAAGAACACTGTCGTTTGAGTCGTGGCATACTGTGGCAGGCTGCAACATTTTTCTGAAATTATCATGGGCTAGAATGACTTCTCAACTCTATTTGAAATTTCTTATGCAGTAAAATTTTAATTTTGCTTTTTTTAAGTCATTCATTCTACAATCAAGGACCATGCTCATTTTTGGGAGTTGTGTCTCACATTGGTAGAGAGACTTACACCCCTGGAAGTTATGTCCCACATATAAGGAAAACTAGTAAGTTTATTTGGTAGAGTTTTGCTTAAGGAGAGACTACATCTGAGATACAAAAGAGATTCTTTGGCCATGACATTTTGGCATTCATTATAAGTAGGGTTAGCTTTGCCATTACAAAAATAAATACTATAAAAGAAGCCTCTAGATTGAGGGCATGAGTTATTAATTTTGAAGCCACTTATTGCTTAAGAGAACAGCAAAAATTCCTCCAGATGGAGAAGTTTAATAGCTTCACATAATTTTTCATCTTTTATGGGACATTTTAAATACTGTTTTTCTTTTCTAAGATTGTATTCTTTATTCTAGGGTCTATATCAAATAAGTCTGAATTTGATTGCTTTTATGATCTGTAACTTTTTAAAGAAAAACTAAAACTATGATTAACAACATCATACTATTGGTTAACATTATATAGATCAAGAAGTATCATGATGTAATATGGAAATTGAGAATATTGTCAAATCTTTAGGAATTTTGAACAATTTCTAAATGCAATAATAGCATTTCAACCTTGCAGATTCAGTTAACAGGATACAAAATATATATTTTATTATTGTAATTCTTCCTAAACACTTTCTATGTAATATGTTAAATTATTTTAGCACTTCAGTTTTACAAGGAAAAATAACAAATCTTTTGCATCCATTTTCCTTTGAGAGTGAGAATTGTCTTTTGAAATAAAGGATGATAAGGTTAACTATATCAACAATGATATTATTCTGATATGATATAAAATATGTCTTCTAGACAAAATACTGAGATGTTAAGAACAACTTTTTTTAACCTTCTACAAAGAGCAGTTTAACAGAGAGCAGAATTGACTATGAAAGACAGAATCATTTTAGTAGATGTTCTATAACTCCAGGTAGTGAGGAATGACTAAACACAGAACTTACTTTCTCCAACTTTACATGACTGTCCACCTCATTTAAGAGCTGTCATCAAGAATGAGTACAAACAAAATTCACCTTCACAAACTTTATATAACTTTCCATATCCATTCACTCAACAAGGACTACAACAAACACAATTCACTTTCACATTTGGACTGTGTTAGCTCACAAAATTAACATATTGCAAGACTGTTCTCAGGCATTTGGAGGTCAGTAAAGTCTACTGCTATGGTATTCCTCAAGAAATGAGACCTATCTTGAAACCCTTGTAGTAGCACATTCTAAATGAGGAGGTTGGCAATCTTATCATTGCATCCTGCTATTCAAAAGCAAATTATATTGGGAGTTAGGGTGAAGAGGGAAAAAATTACATCCTTAAGATCTAGAATTGTGAACCTAAATGCAGACAAAGACTGCTCTGTGTGTTTGCTGCATGATGACTTCATCCTATACCAATGGGTTTAATTCCTTAAGGATGTCTTCAGGGAGGCCAAGAGGCCTACATTAAGTATAAACTTGGGACAAATAAAGGGCAAACACTACCTGGGTTTATCAGTCCTAACGTGGCCCCCATGGAGTAAAGAAGATCTCTTCTTAGAGTGGGGTGGAGCACAGGGACAGAAACAACTTAATGGGATAATGAAGTGTTCTCAAGCTTACAAAGGAGAGGTGTAGTGAAAGTCTTAGTTTTTATTTTATTATCAACTCTATAACTAGGCAAGTCTGAGTGGAGGTATACCTGGAGTGGCAGCTCAGGACAGAGTGTCAAGTCTTACCTGATGCTTCTATAGATGGGTGGTCAAATGTTAAGTGAGTTGGGCCAAATGCAGCCACATGTACCCTCAGTTTTCTTCACTTCTTCACAAACAGGGGTCTAAGGGTTGTTAAGCCTCCTTATGGAAGATGGTCAATTCCCTGGGCCCCATGAACATGGTGGCACTTAGGGCAAGGCAGCTCTGGGTCATGAAATTATAGGTTTTCTTGAATTTTTGGCACCCTATCTTCCAGGGGCCATTTGTCCCACACTTGAAGCAAAGCTTTGAGGTTTGAAGCCATGATTTGGGTGACCTCAAAGGGAGAGGGCACTTTTAACAATGGCTGCCATAAACTGAACCTCTGTCTCCTTCTCCTCCTCAGCCTTGTTTCAATTACTAAATGTAACAGTTCACTAATGACAGTTTTCAGGCCCATGAAGAGCTTTTACAGATTTTTCCAAATATCAGGAACAGACTGACTAATGAAACAAGTAAGCAGCAAAATATGATTTTTCTGGGACTCTGGGCTTACATTAATATACTTCTTTATGGCTTTACTAACCAGTCCTAGAACAAGGATGGGTTTTCCTCCTTCTCCTGAGTGATTTAGCTTAGTTTATTATAATTAATTGGCTTAATGGTACACTTTCTTATGTCTTTTACTAAAACAAATTTTAAAAGGGGATTATCAAGAAAATTTGCTCCTCTAATGGAAATTGAACATGGGCATAACACAAATGACCATTCCTTCTCAGGTCCTTCTCCTGACAGGACATAGGGAAACTTCTTGACATAGGGAATGTCTAACTACTTTCCCTGTCTTTTACAGACTAGAGGATGGTATTGCAATTGAGAATTCCATTGGAGGGTTTTGCTTTCATATCTTTTAATTTATATTGAGGTCATGCTACCTTCCATGGGAAAATTATCCTAGTTATTTGTGAGGACATTGTTGGTATTTCCTATTTTCTCTGGAAATTGCAATATAGGAGCTTACTGATACAGGTTGGGACTTCAATCCTGCCTTTTCCCAAAAGAATTACAGCACAAAACTCTCAAGGACTCGAAGATGCAAACCCCGAATGGCCTCTTTCCTGAGAGATATTTGGACCTATGCTTCTGGGGATTTTCAAAAACAAGTCAAAAACCCTAACCCTTTGCCTGGAAGATTTCCAGGACAATCTTCTCAAGGAATTGTATACTCAAACCTCATGATTTCCTGAGAGATGCTGGACCTACACTTTTTTGAATCCCTTTGTCCCCTCATTTCTGGTTATTGGATGGCTAAAAAGCAAGCATGGTCTAGAAGGGATGCTTTATATTTGGCTGCCATTGGGTCTCAATAGAGACTGAGCTATCCTGACCTGCAGGGGAGAAATTCCCACTGGAAAATAACCAGTTCCCATAAGCATAGACTATGCATGATTTTCCACAATGTTAAAGACAATACCTTGTTTGGTACAAGAATCTTTAGTC
Source organism: Tamandua tetradactyla (assembly GCF_023851605.1). NCBI lineage: Eukaryota > Metazoa > Chordata > Mammalia > Pilosa > Myrmecophagidae > Tamandua > Tamandua tetradactyla. The sequence continues at coordinate 47,090,577 of NC_135335.1, read as the reverse complement.
AAGAATCATGTTCCAGGCTCAGCAGGCAGAGTTTTTGCCTGTCATGCCAGAGACCCGGGTTCGATTCCTGGTACCTGCCCAAAAAAAGTGCCAAAAAGAAAAGAATCATGTTTCAGAGAATTTCTGAGAAAGCTTGGAATCAGATAGATGAGAAAGAGGAAGACTCTCATTAAAACAAAGGAGAGGACCTCTGTTGAAGAGGTTGAAAGAGTAGATCCAACAGGAGGAAGGTACCAGGTCTTTTGAGAGGAGGAAAGGAAAGAGTAAGGAAAGTCTCAGAAAGCCAAGGAAGGAAAAGAAGAGAGAAAGAGAGAGGGAGGAGGAGAAATGGGGACCTGATTTCACTTTCATTGAGCTTCAGTTGATCCCTCCTCTTCTCCATTCTTCACTAATGCTTGGTCTTAAATGACTCACTTGGGCAGAGGCTAGTCTCCATAAATGCCTCATTCAGGTGGGGTCCGTTGGCCCCCAGGTAGTGTTTATAGCCATTTTTCTCAGATATATCTTTCTCTTTGAGGCCTGAAAACTTTTGGAATTTTTCCCTTTGCTCAACCAGCCAGCCACAAAGCTAATTCTAACCCTACTTCACTATCATATAACCTAGAAACTTTACTCTTGAGTGTTTATGCCAAAAAAAGTTAACTTATGTTCAGACTAAAACCTGATTGCAAATAATCTTCGCAGATTATTTATAATAGATAAAAACTGGAATAAGCCTATCTCTGAATGATGTCATTTAACAGAGGAATGGTTAATATAGCTGTAGTGCATTTATACCATGGAAAACTATTGAACAATAAAAAACAATGCACTATTGATTCATACATCAACCTGGTTGAACATCTGAGAAATTATCTAAGCAAAGAAAATCAATCCATAATAGTCATATACTACAGAAGACCGTTTATATAATAATCTTGAAGAGAAAAAGGGCCACATAAGGATTATTTTTGGTGCTGTAACTGTTCTGTATCTATTATATTGAATGACAATTTTACAAGATGCTACTGTTGGTACAGTTGTGTAAATTATATACAGGATTTTATTGTATTATTTATCACAACTGCCTATGAACTTACACTTATCTCAAATTACAACATTAATTTTAAAAATCTCTTGGAAAGCTAGTAATAGAAGGGACAATTGTTAACAAGATAATAGATATTTAGAAGATACTACCATAAACAACAATTTAATGATGAAATATTTAAACCCTCCCTCCCATATCATAAGAGAAAAAATTTAACTCTACATCAACATTATATTTACTTTGATTTAAAAAAAATTGTGTCTCCTTTATTAATCATCTAGAGAAAACCACATTCAGGAATAATCAGTACCATCACAAAATTATGAAGCAAGCAAAAGTGAAAGTAAATGAAGTATTCAGCTCAACTATTAATTAATAGGAGAATAAAATGAAAAAGAAAGAACAAAGAAGGAAATAAAATACCTGAAGAATATATATAAACTTTTTTTAAATGTGGAAGTGATATATGGGTGTCTATACAAGAGTATAGATTTTGTTTTGTCTTGGTTTTGAAATTTGAAAAGAAAATGAAGACTGTAATTAAAATTCTGGTTATCCAAACACTAACCTATTAAAAATTATTTGTGATAGAGGTAGAGTCTTAAATTCCTACTTACAAAAAAATTGATTATCAAAAAGTAGAATATATTTCAAATAATGACTCTGCTTGCTGTATGGAGTGAGTAATGTTATTTACTTCACTTCATACACTTCAAAGCATTGTGTGTAATTAATAATTACCTGATAGAAACATACACAGAGAAAGAACAAAACAGTATTTTATTATCATTTTCATCATGAATAGAAATTCAAGTGTTATGTTTTTTTGTCAGTCATATGCTATACAATGTAATGTAGTGAGGATATCTAATCATGGCTAAATCTATTGAATATTATGCATTGTAATATTCAAAGTCAGATTAAAATTTACTTATATGGCACAAAAGATGCTTGCCTTCAGATAGTTGGATTTAAAGGTATATCAATAACTCAGAGAAAGTTCAATTTAATGGATTAGTTAAATCATTGGTATTAGCAATGGTTTTAAGGTTTGAATATGCACATGTGGGCATGTATTTCTCCTACACATAAAAACACCAAATAATAGTTCCTTCAAAAGGACACATTCCTTCCTCAGTTATTTTACATTTTTCAGATGTGGTTTGTTTAACTGTAACACGTAAGGCAATAGACTATCTAATAACTTTTCCTGCTATTTAGTTTAGTTCAGTTCATTTTATTTGCAGACATAATCTCCCCAAATACCTTTCATACTTTTCCTCAATGCAGATATTACATTTAATTCAAAATATATGCCTCATTATATTTATCAAATATCTTGGATTATACTCTACTTCTTATCACATTTCTTTAACTTGTAATGCATTCTGAATGCATTGAATAATAGTATCCTAAAGATATGACATTTCCAGAGCAAAACAATGTCTTATTGTTACTTGCTATATGACATAATAGGTAATAAATGTGTAGGAAGTGATTGAAAAACACCTTCTTTTGTTTGCTTTAAGTGAGATAGAACTTGCAACCATTTATAAATGCTAGAAATAAAGATTTAGAATTAGTATTAGCTGTAGATTAACTTTGAAACAGACAAAATGTCTTAAATATATTGATGAGGTAAAGAACACAAATATTGAAATGAAGTTTCAATTTTTTGAAGTTTCAATTTTTGCTTAGTCCTTTGCCAACTTCCCCTTCTGATTATGATAGAGTTGCTGTAGTTGAATTAAGCTGTCCATCAAAAATTATTACACTGTCAACTTACAGGATGAGAGAAAATAACTTCTACCCATATATCTTATAAAGCTTCAATACTCAAAATATATAAAGAACAGCTACAACTTAAGAATAAAAAGACAAATAAAAATTGGTCAAAGGACCTGAATAGACAGCTTCCTAAAGAAGATATATAAATGCAGCAAGCACGTAGAAATATGTTCAATATCATTCATCACCAAGGAAATGCAAATCAAAACCAAAATGAGTTACCATTTCTCACAAACTAGGATGATTATTACTAAATAGAGCAGAAAATGACAAGTGTTGGAGAAGATGTGGGGAAATTGGAATCCTGATAAGTTGTTGGTACAGCTACTGCACAGCCATAGTGGAAATCAGTTTGGTGATTGCACAGAAAGCTGAATTACCATACAAACTTGAAATTTCACCTACCATTCTTTACACAAAAGCATTAAATGTCTGGAGTCAAAGAGATATTTGTACACCAATATTATCATATTTATTCATCATAGGCAATAGATGGAAGTAAACAATGACTATTAGATTAATTGGTAATCAAAATGTGGTATATACAACCAATGGAATATTACTCAGCTTTAAAAATAAGAGTAAAGTTCTGGAACGTGCTACTTTATCAATGAACATTGAAGACATTATATTAAGTAAAATAACCCGCTTGCAAAAGACAAATATTTTATGATCTCAGGTATAAGAAATGAGTACAATATTCAAGCTTCAAATAGACAGCAGATTCCAGGATTATAGGGGTTAACCAGGTGAGGGAAAATGGATTGTTATTGCTTTGTATGTGTAGTGTTTCTTTTTGAGATTATGAAAATCTTTTGGAAATGGATATTGGCACAGTATTATGAATGTGATTAATATGACTGAGTCTTATACTTGAAAATAGTTCGTGTTAATTTTTCAGTTGTATATATACAATACTACATTAAATATGTAAGAAAAAATAAGTCACTCTCCAAAATTTAGGACCTGGCAAGAAATATATAAAATAACTACTTTTAAAGTAATAAAGAAAAACCAACACATATAAGACTAGAGGGCTTGTGAATGATAATGGAAAGGAAGAAATATATTATGATTAATCTCTAAAGAGCATTTTCAAATCAGGATTTTGGGAGAATAGAATCTGAGAAAGTGAGAAATCAGAGGGAAGAGTTTAGGACTTCCACAATTTATGAGACTTAAGAGACAAACTCTCTATTCAAAGGGAAGGATACCCAAAATCCATGTATAAATCCCATTCTAGACACTGAAATTGCCCAGAGGTGTGCCAGGTATATACAGAGTGAGAACCAAGAAACTGACCAGGAAATAAGAGCCAGAAGACAATAAAGAGATGCAGAGAGTTCTGAATCTGCCTGATGGTAGACAGCAGAGGTTGGAGTTCAAGTCTATTTATGTGCACAGTCTTTTGTAAACACCTGTACAATAACTGGGTCCTCCCCCACAAAATTTATGTGCAGTGCCTTGGATTCAGAGCAGGTATGGAACAGGGAAATCCTTCTATTTAATTAAAACGAAACTTATTGAATGCCCATGGTGGATTTGGACACACAAAAGTCACAGTAAAGTAACTCAGTGCAGCACTGGTAAGTGATAGGGGTAATGATGATTCTCTTAAGTTAGCTAACTGCCTTACCAATTAGTGACATGCATGAAGGGATGTATGAGTTTCCTTCAATCCTTACTTACTGTCCATCAGAACCTTAGATAAGGGAAAGGATTTGGGGAAATCAGTTGGGAAGAAAGGCCACGTTGACCTTGACCCTAATCTGGCACCAGGAAGAGGCAAGAGTGGTGCACAGTAAGAGGCAGGCTCCACCAAATTTATGAGTAGAAAAAGCTGGACAGTAGCAGGAGATGGAAGTAGCAGGATCAGCAGTACAGCAAAAGGCAGCAGTGACTTCATAGAAGTAGCAATAAATGCTGCAATTCCTCCATGGTTGAAGGAGTCATATCTTGGAGTTGTGCAAAGAGAAAACTCTAAAGTTTAAAGAGAAATGTCACTTACTCAAGGAGGGCTCAACTGAACCACATAGATTCATTTCTCTTATTCTTCTTATTTTCACCATTTTTTTCTACTGCTGATACCATTTCAGAGGGTTGGAATTTTATAGCTATTACTATAAATGTTTGTGTTCAAGATCAAAATGTGCATTGGATGATGGAGAGTAAAACAAGTTTGGTAATTATCATTTTCTCTCATATAACAGAGCTTTAAATAAAATTAGGATAAAACTTTTAATTTTAGAATGAATAACAATAAATTATTACACTAGTGAGTGTCATATCTTCATATTATGGCTGGATTTTTATTCCCACTAAATGCATATGGCATTATTGTAATGTTCCCAAGGGACTTATTATTAGGAAACATATGTATACTGACTTAAAGGCTATAAATATTAAATAAGTAAATCCATAAACTATGAATATACTTAATATTAAATCCCATAAACTTTAAAATCATGGGGTCATTATATGTGCTAAAATATATTTTTGAGCAAATACATGAGGGTCCAAATATAGTGATTGATTCTGAAAGTAAATTCTACATGCAACAAAACTTTCCAAAATTAGAGAGGACTTTAAATTAGGTGAAAATTTTAGGAAGAAATACAATTTAAACTTTCTGTCAAGAGCAGAAGATTTGAGTGCTCAGTCACTGGTCCCTAAAAAGGTCTGACTCACATTAAGAATATAAAACTATTAGAGGATTGTAAAGTTTAAGTGGTTCAATTTCTGGCAAATCTCATAAGGAAAATTTCTCATTTGAATCAATCTGTTCATCAGGTATTTTTTGATACCTTAGTACCAATCATGTTTTGGGTAATGGAGGCATAATGATGAGTGTCACATGCCTGTGGAAGATCCTTATTTAATACTAGCACATTATTGATTCATTTATTCATTCTGAAGCACATATAACAAAAGAAAGAACTTCCTCTTATTTATTGCAATTGGGATTACTGATTTATTTTGAGGCAGCTCTTCACCAAAGTTAATGTATTCCCTTTTCTGATATGGTTTTACAGTCGAGTATTTCAGCTTCCTTTTCTCCTTTGTATAATCAACTTCATCTTCTAAAAAGAGATTAGTCCTGGGTATATAGACATGAAACTCCATTTTTTATGGACTCTTCAGTTTATATATCTACAACTGAGTTGACTTAGTGCTTTAATGGTCAGGAAATATAATGATTGATGCAAAAATTTCCAATAATGTCCCATTTAGGTATTATTTAAGGAGAAAAGAACAAAAATGATTCATCTAGTGAATGATGTTAAAAAATTAAAAAAATATTTTAGAAAGGCCATCAGCAAATATTTATGATAATTCAAACATGGAATGGTAAAAAGATATAAATCCTCAGAAGAATTAAAAATATAATTTTTCTTAATCTTTGATGCCTTAATCTTTATTTTATATTTGTCCAAACTTATGATTGACACAATTCTGCTGTGATGGTTTTAGATGATTCCTTTTCATGGAAACAAACTATGGAGGGAAGAGACTCCTATTTTGTCAAGTTCCTTCTATAATAAATCTCTCAGAAACTGTTCAAGCCAAATATGGTTTTCCAGAGGTCAATTATGACAGCCTGGATTTGAACACTGGGTAGAAGTGATATAAATACTCAACTATAGTTACAGCATTATTATTAGAACATACTGGAGCTGAGGAGGAAGATAATGTCATTCTCAAAAGAACCAATAGAAATAAAAGATAATTATTGCTAGAAATTACTCCTGGAGAAGGTTCAATCTGATGAAAAAAAAAAACTCAAGATAATTGAAGGTTAGGGATAGAAGTCCCCAAAGACATTTCTCTGGAGGCACTGAGGCTTCTGATTTCACATAGCCAAGACTTCTCATTTACCTCTTGTCCTAAATAACCAAGCTCATTACTATTTGGAGACTAATGGAATCTGAGGTGCAAGCAAGCAGACCATGTGAAAAACACATCATCTTTTGGTTAAGTAGGACACAAGGAATCAAAATTTGATGACATTGTAAGAGGTAATGATGATCATGCAGAAAAGTATGCCAATGATTCCCTTTTGATATACATATATGTGTGTATGTATATATATATATATATATATATATATATGTATGATATATTTAGTTTTTTTCACACAAGTCAATGAGGAGGATGGAGCAATGAAGTAGAATAGGTATGTATTTGTTTATTGTAATGAAATAGGACAGGACTGGACCTTTAACTTTACATCTAGCATGCACTCAGGTTTCTGTATAGTCTTTCACAGTACAATTTCACTTTCTTCACATCCCCTGCCTTCACTAGAGAATAACCGCCTCACTCTCCATACCTGAGTGAGTAATCAAACACTTAGAATATCAGTTTTTGGATCCTGAATATCTGTATTGCTTTTTATATATCTAATGCATCTCAGAAGTAGGAACAGTCTGGTGTACTCAAATTATTGGGTTCATGGGTCTGGCAGCTTGAACATCAATTGCTGGAAAGTAGGGGGTTATGGACTTTTCCTTGTATATTTTTATTTTGATACTGTTAGTCCACCAGCATAAAAGATGTAAAAATATAGATGCACACTAAGAGTCAAAAGATGGATATATGGAAAAGAAAAGAGAATTATCAGTTGTGATACTGCTTTGGTTCAGAAATATTTATAAATTTATTTTTTCTTTTATTTCTGCAACTAAACCCTAGGTTGTCATAAAAACATCATATCTAATTAAGCTTCACATCTCTATCAATAGCATATTACCTTGAACATTTTGGGTTCTCACTCAATATTTCTTAAGTAAAAATGGGAAGAAAGAATGAGTGACTTAAGAAAGATCTGTTGAAGCTTGGCATTGTATAAGACTTGCTGGTGCGGCACTGTTCCTATGATGATGGAATAATAAGGGTATTGATTTATATAAATCTTAAAATATACAGAAACTTTGCAATCTGTCTAAGTATATTACATACCCTGAAATAAATGCCCTTAATCATAAAAAGAGAAGGGTCTTTAATATTTAGATTTTAGATGATGTGCCATTTTTAATGGAAGGACCTATAATTTGATTGAAAATGTATTGGTTTTCCATTTAACAGCAATCAGCACCTGAATGTAACCTCAGTTTGGAACTTCATAATGAACTTCTTAATTCTCATAATTGTCATTTTAAAGGTAGGGAGGATAGGCCTGGCTATTTTTTGGCATTTTTCTGATGACCAAAAGATATGGAGTGGGCAGTGATTATGGTTCTTATGAACTACTTGATTTGATATACCCTAAACATTAGCAGTCAATCACTAGCCTGAAGCTGCCCTTCTAAACATTTCTACTAAGATGAAGAGAACTAGCCTCTTCCAATACAAGGAAATTACTTTCCAGTTTAGCTGCCTAGATACTGATGACAAAGCAATTAATATGTTTCCTAGATGTCATCTAGCACAGAGTTGAATAAATTGTAGAATTGGAATGTTGAATAATTTTACTCTAAAAATCATCACTGTGCTCTATCACAGAACTACTGCAGTTAATCACACTGAAATTCAAAAGTATCCCAAGCAACCTGAAATATATGAGTACCAAAAATCCTGAAGCATTGATATTTGAATTATGTGCCAAGACTAATGCATGTTGATAGTCACCTTTGGATAAGATAATTCATTCATATATATTTTATTGGTGTTAATCACTATGCATATTAGTAAATGCAAATGCAAATCTTATTCTCGTTCTCTTCAAGGATAGGTCAAATTTAGGACTAAATTGGGGACATTGCTATTATCAAGAAGTCAATTTGTGAAAGTCTCGTTACTTTATAAATCATTTTCCCTTAGAAAACACTGACAGATTTCTCCCTTTCATTCATTTAGCTGTACAGACAACATGGTGAGAGGAAATGGGACCTCCCCAGTAGGCTTTTCCCTCCTTGGACTCTTTCCAGGATTGATGCATGTTGGCTTCCTCATCTGCACTATTCTCCTCATCTATGTCGTTGCCATCACAGGAAACACCATCTTGGTTCTCCTCCTGTCTCTGGATCCCCAGCTGCACAGCCCCATGTACTTTCTACTCAGCCAGCTTTCTCTCATGGACATCTCCCTTATTTCCACAACTGTCCCCAAAATGCTAAACAACTTTTTCTCAGGGACTTCTGATATTTCTTATATTGGCTGTGGGACTCAAGTTTATTTTCACTCAGCTCTTGGAGGCAGCGAATGTATTCTGCTCACTCTGATGGCTTATGACCGATATGTGGCTATTTGTAACCCTTTGAGATATGTGGTCATTATGAATCCTCAAGTGTGCCTGCAGATGGCCATTGTGTCCTGGTTAGGGGGTGCATTGAATGCCTTCATCCAAACAACCTATACTATGAATTTTCCAAGATGTGGCTCAAGAGAAGTCCACCATTTCTTCTGTGAGCTACAGGCAGTACTCAAACTGTCATGTAAGGACACTTCAGCTTATGAGAAAGTAGTGTTTGTGATTGGAGTTGTGTTTCTCCTCACTCCCTTTGGCCTCATTCTGGCCTCTTACATTTTTATCTTCCTCAGTGTTCTCCACTTAAAGTCTTTCAAGGCACGGAACAAAGCTCTTGCTACATGCTCTTCCCATCTGATGGTGGTATTTCTTTACTTTGGTCCAACCATGTTTATTTACATGATTCCTAGTGCCTTGCATACATCAGAGCAAGATGAGGCTCTCTCTGTCTTCTATACTATTCTCACTCCCATGCTGAACCCACTCATATACAGTTTAAGGAACAAGGAGGTCCGAGAGGCTCTAAAGAATGTTCTGGGTTAAGCCTGATTGCAAAGTAACATTATAATATTAAAATTTTCTGAATAACTTTTGAACCTGGCTGCAACTTTCAGTCATCAAATTCATTGCATTTTGTGTATCAGGACATATTTTTTGTTAAAAAATTGTAATTGCATCCATGTTTACATTATGAAAATCATCAAAACAGTTGTAATTATATAAATAAATGGGAATATAATTAGGCCTATGCTCAATAAGTATAAGCATCATTTTATGAATTTTATTTTGTCAGTAATTAACTATCAGATTTATAGTCAACCACCTGTGATAAAAACAATAGTTTACCTGATTTCCCTGATTTACTTAGCATCAAGTTTACATAAAGTTATAACAACAGAGCAAGTTTCATCACCTATTTTTGGAGCTGTATATAATACTTTGACTCCATTAACTTTTTCTTAATTAGATTATAAAGACATCATACAAGATTTCATGTACATCAGAAGTGGAACAGGATGAAATTTTCATTAAATAAAATGCATATTTTACTCCACAATTCCATTCTTCAATTGAATTTATTTCAGGAAAAGTGGTATTTTGCAGCAGCATCTTACGCAACACCTTAAGCTTTCATTCTACATATTCTGTACCATTTATTATGAAGAAGTAATTTTTTCTTAAGCTATCAGATGTTTGATTATATACCTAAGGGTACTTATTTTGTACTATTTATTATGAAGAAATAATTTTCCTTAAGCTACCAGATATTTGATTCCATTCCTACATTTAACAAGGTATTCCATAGTTTGAATTTGATTTCCCATATCGTCCCCCAAGTTGTCACAGTTAATATTTTTTGAATCATGAACATTACCTAATATGCCTAATTTAGCTTTCTGTTCAGATACAAAAATTTTAGATTAATATTTCTCATTTAAATTTTCATTTCATTATATAACTATGACCATGGTAAATTTCAGGTCAGTCTACAATTGATAGACTTCTGATCAAATTCCCTCAGTACAGTGGATGCAAATACTGGATTCAAATTCTAGATCACTTGAAAACATGTTTGATAATTTCTCATCAAATTTCCTGTGTTCATTAATACTCCTCAATTTAATAAATTATTTCAAAGTATAGTTGACTCAAGAATAGGAATGCAGGATGTTTATTTGGGAATTAATCTTATGGAGTAGGAGGTGAGGTTTGGGGAGAATAAAGTAGGTATAAAATAATAACCAATATAGGGATGCTTTCCAGCTCACTGCTGAGGGCAACCCTGTTGTTCAACACAGGGGACTTTCTGAGGAACAAACACAATGCCTTTAAGACTTCCTCCATTAATCCTTTAATCCAGGAAAGTTTCATATGTAGGTGTTCATCCCAGTATAATTGAAGTTCACTGCAAGAAATTTAACACCCTCCCTTCTTTCCCCCTGCTACATTCAATCTATGCATGTGATCAGGTTGGATAAGATCCCCCCCATTGGAGGATTCATTGGAAAATAACAGAGGAGGCAGAATGATGAACACCACACACTCAATATAAGATATCTTTTAGAGTGAAGTAAAGTAAGCCTAGAGAAACAAAAGTCCACTGGAATGAGGGTTGTTTTCCCAATACATATGACTTTTAATTCATTTTTTGCTTTATTACAGTGTCTAGAATTTCCAGAATTATTTTGAAAAAGATTAGTAACAGTGATCATCCTTGCCGTTTTCCAGATTTTAGAAGAAAAGCATTCTATATTTCACTAAGGCATTCAATCTTTCACTCATGTATGATATTAGCTGCAGGTTTATTGTTATTGTTTTCATAAATATTATTAATCAACTAAAGGAAATTCCCCCTTGAAATCTAGTTGTTGATAGTTTTTTTTGTAATGAATGTTTTCAGTATTTTGTCAAATGCTTTTCCTGAATAAATTGATGTGATCATGCATTTTTTTTAGCCTATTGAAATTGTTGATTGCGTTGGCTGACTTTTTTATTGTGTTTTTGAGTTCTTCTGTGTCCTTGCTCATTTTATGTCTAGGGTTTCTATCAATTGCTGAGTGAAGGGTGTTGAAATGCCAAACCATAATTTGTAATTTGTCATTTTCTCCTCCCATTGGATTAATCCCTTTATAATTATGTAGTATCCCTCTTTTTCTCTAGAAAATTTATTTGCTCTTTAATCTACTTTATATGATATTTTTCTTTTAAATAATTTTACTCCTTCCCTTCAATAGCTGATTTTTCTTTGTGTTATATTCTAAGCACTATTTTCTCTTAAACATTGTATTTTGAAATAATTTCAAATTTATAGGATGGTTGTAAAAATAAGACAAAACCCCAACAAAGAACTCCACAGTACTCCCCACACACACCAGATACCCAGATCCACCGATTTTAACATTTCCCACACTTTTTGTATCATTTTTCTATCTATCTATCTATCTATCTATCTATCTATCTATCTATCTACTTATCGATCTATCATCTGTCTATCTGTCTCAGTGTATTTTTGTATTTACATATTGATCTACTTATCAAGCAATCTAATCTATCAACTATCTTTATTTATATGCTTATCATTTCTCTTTATTTATGTTTATCTATTTTATAAACATTTGAGAGTATGCAATCATGCATGTATTTAGTTTCTTGGGCATACAATTCTTTCTTGTACATTTCCTAAGAACAATGATTTTCATCTGTAATTTTCTGTTGGTGTTTGGGGGAGTAGATTGGGTATTGCTGAAAGTATTCTGTTATTAGGTTAGTATACTCACTGTTCTTTGGCTAGGAAAACAGAGTATTAATTTTACCTTCCCTGTCCTTGTTTGTGTTTTGGGTTGCAGGTATCTTTAGTGCCCTATGCAGGATTAATGGAAGGCAGTAAGTAAAGCCAGGGAACTCAGTGTCCTATTATTCATCAGTTCTAAGGTCCCTGGAAAGTCATCCTTCTTTTCAACTCCTTCCTATGTTTGTTTGTTGAGTTTTGCTCAGCATTTTTCAATTCTGTGGGGGAAGACCAGATACTACTCAATTATGAGACAACCAGAAGTCCGAGATACTTTTTGAAGCATGGATGGCTGATTTATCAAATGTCTTTTCATATATATTGAGATGAGCATACAATTTAACATCTTTTCTCAGATAATGAATTGACATACTCAATTATTTTCAAATACTGATCTAGCCTTTCAGTTATGGAATAAACTCATTTTTCTTTATGCATTTTCTACTGTGTGTGTGTGCATATGTTTGTTGAATTCTGTTTGAAGTATACAATTGTGTTCATGAGAGAAATTATTCTGAAATATTCTTCTATATAATGTCTTTACAGACTTTTTTTTTTACCCAGTTACTACTCTCTGTATGAATTATATTAAGATGTGCCCCCTCCTTTTGCTATTTCATGGAATAGTTTGCATAATATTGATGCTATTTATTCCTCAACATGCTTGAATAATTCATCAGTGACTCCATAATAATTAACAGTTTTCTTTGCAGAAATATTTCATATAGATAGATTCACTTTTGAATGGACAAAGGGATTTCAACTTTTAAAAAAATTTCATCAACTCCTGGCCAGTGGTCATTACTTGTAAAGCTGAGATATAAATGTTGCTTAAAACCCTTTCTAGCTCTGTACTACAGAAAAAAAATGATTCCTTATAGGATACTAATTCCTGGATGGAAATTATGCAGTATCATTTCCTATATATTTTATTGAAAATTGGAACATTCAAATTGTCCATTATTTTAATATCTGCAATTAAGACAACTATTTTAATAGTTAGAAGTGCCAATTTTTCATTGGAAACCATGGAGGTAATAAGACAGTGGCTTTACACATATAAAGTGCTAAAAGGGAAAAAATGCAAACCAATCAATGTTTTCTGGTGTACTAAATCTTTTTAGTCCTCATCACGAAGATAATCAAACATATACACATCTATGTATACATATCTATTTTATTCTTATATTTCCAAAGATTCCTAATTAAATGCATTTATAGATGAAGAAAATTATGCACAACATAAGAAGGAATTTATCTGGTTTCACATAGATAAGGTGTCAAAACTAAGATTTGATACAGAAGAAAAAGATAATTTCTTCAAACCTTCAAATTCTCATTGACGCTAAAGATAATTCATTATATTTCCTTTGTTTGCATGACTTTGGGTAAATTTTCCAGTATATCTTTTATGCTAGAGTAATAATAATCTAGGGACTACATTTTCCTCTTTGAATATCAGTTTCTTCATCTCTAAAAAAAAGTGACTATAGTGTTAATGTCCATCTATAATGAGGTAGCATGTAGAAAGAAGGATATGCAAATAGAAGAGGGCTTTGTAATGTAAAGATTGACTCCTACCCCATACTTTTCTACTACACCATTGGGTTGATGTACCTGTTTCATCCAAATAGTCTCCTATTTTGGGAATTTTCCAACTTCCCTTCATTTTCAATAATGGACTTCTTCATAAATATCATGCTCTCCTCATTGAGTCCCAAAGTTGTTAGAAGAATCTCCCACCAATTTTCAAATTTAAGCACACTTTATACACACACAGCACCTGCTGCCATCCTTAGCACCTGGAAGACTTGTAATGATTTTCTCTTAACTATTAAATCAACTCATTACTGCTGATGTGGTGAGGAGACTTCATCAGGTTCATATCCAGAACGCATTGCTAACAAACAATGCAGACCTGAGCTACCATAAGAGAAATAACAAAGGTAGGCACAAATCTAAAATAATGGGATTATTTAGAAGACCTATGCTCAGCAATATTGGAATTGCACAGCCTATTCTATTGAGGGAATTTTTATTTTTATTTTTTATTGGAGGACAGTAGACTGAGGTCAGTATCATTGTAGAAAATTTGGAGAGTATACATTTTATGTTCTTACAATGTGCACTGCAGGGTCCTTACTTGATGTATAGATGAGGAAAATTATACACAGAGTAAGAAGGAATTTATCTGTGTTCACATAGATAAGATGTGGTAAAGCTCATCTACAATCAATGGACTCTGAATCTGAGAACTGCTGTAAATCTGTAACCTGGGGTAAGGTGGGAATTTTTCAGTCTGCTGAACTCTAATGCAGTTTGGGATAAATTTTCAAGTGTCAGGCCTGCTATCAAATAATTAAGATTCGAGATTCAAACTCTCCATCATGTCACCCTTAAATTTAAGGGTTCACCATGTAAAAATCAGATGATCTCTGGCATGTGCTTGTGGGCTGCAATAAACTTAACATAGTTGCAGTCATAATTGTAGCAACTGTGAAAAATGCAAAGTATGTACTAAAAATTATCACATGTATTTTAAAACATGGAATTTGACTGTTTTCTTGTGAATGCTTTCTTTTTAATCCTTGTGTGGTAGTTAGACTCATTTGTCAACTTGGCCAAGTGAAGGCACCAAGTTCTATTGCTGCAGACATGAACCAATGGCATGTGAACCTCATCTGTTGCTAATTATGTCTGCAGTTGGCTAGGAGGCGTGCCTGCTGCAGTGAATGATGTTTGACTTAATTGGCTGGTGCTTAAATGAGAGAGCACAGCATGGCACAGCCCAAGCAGCTCAGCATACCTCATCTCAGCACTCACAGCTCAGCCCAGGCCTTTGGAGATGCAGAAAGGAATCACCCTGGGGAAAGTTGTTGGAACTCAGAGGCCTGGAGAGAAGGCCAGCAGAGATCACCCTGAGCCTTCCCATTTAAGAAAGAACCTCAGATAAAAGCTAGCTGCCTTTCCTCTGAAGGACTGACAAAATAAATCTCCTTTTATTAAAGCACAATCCATCTCTAGTGTGTTGTGTTCTGGCAGCTAGCAAACTAGAACAGCTTGTCATGACCAAAAATAAAGAAAAACATCATTTTCTTGTAGAAAAGACAGAAAAATAAACACACCAAATTGCCCCACATACATCCTCCTTTCTTGCACAATACAGTCTGCAGGGACCTTGATCAGCTTGCCATTCCACAGAACCCTACAACAGTGCCTCCATGGATGATAGCATCATGCAAGTTGTAGCTAATATGCAAGTTAAAAGAAGGCTTCTGTATCTGCTGACCTGTATTTATTCCCAATTGTGGGAGGAAAACTCTATAAAGTTTCAACAATCTGCCACACTGGTGAAATTTTAGGATTTTAAAAATACAGAGAATAAAAGAACAGCCCCTAAATGTAAAAAGTCACATCTTATTGACTGTCCACTCAGAAGTAAAAAATACAGGGCTTATTGTGCTGTTTCAGATATTCAAAGCAGCATATACCATACCTTGAAATGCTGCTTAAGAAGCTTCTTACAGATGAAATGGAAACCCTGCATCATCTATTGGGACTTAGAGAAAGTGGACTTCTGTCACTGCTCTAGGCTGCAGGGCAAATTGTCCAAACTTTGAGACAAAGAATTCAGAAAATTGAGTCCATGATGATGATGATGATGCAGGATATATTCACTGATTGAGCCACAATGAAAACCCCCAGAATTCTAGAAGAAGGCAATGCTGTGTCTTGAAACAATTGCTATTAGATCCTAGTAGACCCAGAGCACCTGTCTATGGAAAATCAAGTGATTATATGCAGATGCTACTCCTTCTGAGCTGAATTTTTACGCTCATGTGTCAACTTTTCCAGCAGATCTAATAGCAGTGCATGGTAATATAGCAATTCCATTTGGAATCAGACCTAAGGAGGTTCAAAAATAGATGACTGAGACTCCCATGTGACAAGTCACCAGATGTGTCAGCCTCCACAATCACCTCATAGATTAATATTTATGGCCAATTGACAAAAGAAACACCTTGGACCTGGTTCAAGAATTCAGGTTGCTGGGGTAAGCCCAAAATCGTATTTCTCTGCACTAACTCAACCCATCAATGACATCTTGAAAGTCAGTCATGAGGGCAAATATATACCTTTCAAGTGGCTTAGGATTTGAAACGCAATTTACATCTAATCTAAATACAGAAGTGGTATATTGATGACAAAACTTCCTTTTTGATGAAAGGTTTTCTAAATGGGCACTGGTGTGGAGTTTTTCCTTTGCCAATGGGATAGAATGAAAAGAAAAAAATTAAAGAAAAATTTACCTCAATTTTATGCTACCATACCCCCGTATATAGAAATTAAGTTGAAACACAAATAGTTACTTTCTCTCTAATTCAGTATCTCTAGCAAATATCAGTATCTTGCTACCAAGATAATCCCAAGGTAGCTTTTGACAGAAGGTAATATTTTGATATTTTTCTAAAAAGATTTGAATGCAGGTATCCAACATTAAACAAATGTGATATATGAGTTCTTTGTATACGAACACAAAGATAATTTAATGAACTAGGCAATGTGCTTGTTCCCAGTAGAAATGTTGCCTGTAAAAATAAATGGAAAATGATCATTGGGATTAGTATGATAAGACCAAGTTCACAGTTGCCACTTCCCTTCATGTCTGTTTTCCTGGAGGACAAAATTCAAGTTCAGTTTTCCTTTGGAAAATTATGGGATTTTTACCAAACAGGGAAGAAGATACAAAGTGAAGATTCAGTATTGACTGTCCTAAAATGAACACCTGTGAATCATGCAATTGTTTTGTGAAAGCTATAATGCAAATATACATTGTCCATCCTCTCTGTATTTTGTTGAAATTGAATTACTTTACAACCTGGTTTACACAGCCATTCTGAGTCTGAGAGTAGTTAACTTTGAGCATTCTAATTTAAATATAAAATAAATAATTGCAGATATAGATCATGGAATTACTCTTCTAGGCTGATTCTATATCTAGTTAATGCCAAAAAAGTAAGGAACTTTATTTTTATATCATAGCTTCTCAATTACTTTTTAAATTTATAGAAAAAGCTATATAATATATATATATATATTTATTGAGTAAATATTCAACTAACTAGATGAATAAAATTTGCATTCACTCAATTAAATATTTACAAAGTTATAAAATATTTTCATAGTATACTGTATCATAATGTACTGCACAATTTCTTCTGAAATTGATAACTTAAGGCATGTGTTCCATTGTAAAAATGTCTCATGAATGAGATACCTGTTAATTATATTTTGACTCATGACATTTTCATATCTCCAAGTGTTATTATGTTAGTTAATGATTATGCTTTGCAAAGAATTTTCTTCAGAACCTATCCCAACTCATTATTTTTAGGCTGTATATGATGGGATGTAACACTGGGATGAGGGTGGCTTAGACTATAGAGACTCTCATCTATCTTTGAGTTGCACGTGGCTCTAGGAATCATGTAGACAACCATGGTTGGACCAAAGTACTGAAAAATTATATTGGAAAAACTGGTGGCCAGAGCTTCATTCCACCTCTTGAAAAGATTTACATGTATGAAATACATAGTGTATTTCATACACTATGAAAGATAAGAATGTTGCAGGTAAAGATGAGGCTAAAGTAAATGAGGATAAATAAAATTCCCAGCTCCAGCAGTATTCTCTAAGCTGAAATATCCACACATGACAGTTTATGCTTGGAGCTTACAGAAGAAACAGTGGATTTCTAATGAGATACAGTTAAGAAAATGCATGTTATATGTTGTTTGGACTAGGGAATTCAGTGGCCCTGCACACCCAAGATGCAATGACCATCCGCAGAAAACTTCAGGGTTCCTAATTACCATGCATGTAATTTAAGGGATTACAAATATCCCCATATCAGTAGTAGGCAATTCAAGTGAGCAGAATACATTCACTGCCTGCAAGGGAAGAATAGAAATAAATCTGGGACCCATAGACAAATTAGGAAATATTGATGTCCCTGAGAATACGTTGGTTAGCATCTGGGGACAGTCATGGAAAAGAGAGATGTCCATGAGGGGGTGCTGGTTGGGCAGGACATACATGGGTCTGTGGTCCCAGGTATCTAGAGAGAGGAGAAGGACAAATACAGGATGACATCATCATATACGAGAAGAATGGTTCATATGAGGAAACCAGTGTGTGTCATTCCTGGAAAAAGTACAAGGAGGGTAAACCAAGCACAGGGTTCTCATTTTCTCTCTCCATGTTTTTCATAGTACTGAAGCAAGGAAGAAGAGAAACATATGCATTCTGCATAAAAATTATTTTTTTCTTTGACAAAATATATTGGTTGTTATGTATATGGTAAATCTATACACATATCTATATATATATAATACATATATTAAATACATATATTTAATAGCTGCATGTGATTCAGTCTTCTCATTTTCCATATAACACAAATACCACTCTTCAATGTTGGAAGGTATCTTTAAAACATAGACAATATTTGTTATTTTCTTTTCAAATTTCAATTATCTATTCTGCTAATTAGGGGTGTCATGAAAAACTCCTCCCACATTTTGTTTTGAAGAGGATGGCCCTGTGGCTGTGTAGCATAGTCTTTATGGAAGCAATTGCAATGTGTTGGGTGAAAATGCTTTGGGACAGTTTCATAAAAAGGCCACAATTAGAAAGGGTTAAAAGTCTCTACTCTCAAGGTCACCAAAGAAAATTTCATAAAAGATGGGATCACCACAATACATCCCTGCTCCTTTCTATCATGCAAAATGAGAAGCAAAATAATAGGCAAATACCCTGTGATACTGCTGTTGGAGCTGGCATTTTCTTGGCATTTGAGGCTGCACTTCTTCAACTGCCACATCTTGAGTTTTGCTTGTATCTCAGTGGATTTTGGCAATGAGAGCTATTAATTCCAACTATGAATTATGTTCAAGTATTGTCATCTCAGACACCTATTTTTGTATGGCAAAAAAAATGTATTGAGCTTGGAACTTGGAGGTGTCTCTGCTAACCAACATCATGGCTTGTGTTAGATTATCCCTTTTTTCCTCAGATACAAAATTAATCCCTTCAACTAGATAGTTTCTAAAGATGCTCCCTCTTCCATCACTTCATTATATGTGCAACAAACCTGTTCTGAACATGCATTGTGCGCAAGTTCTGTACTATTTTATTTGTCTGGGAGATAAGAGGCTCAGTAAAACATGGTCTCTGAGCTGAAAAACTTAGGGTATAGTAGTTTAAAGTAAGGCTAATTTTAAATCAATCAAGTTTGAGTAAGCACATGAAAAGTGATCAATCTCTGTGAATATTTCTATTGTTAAATCTATCCCTATGTTTATCTACATAAAACTTATATGTAACACTATCTTCTTTATCCTTCTAAATATCTACCTAAGTCTGAATATCTATTTTTACCAATATCTCTTTCTGTATCACATTTAAAGCCAGGATACTAAAAGGTTTAGTGTCAGAAAAGCAATACAGCTTGTGTAAGCCATAAGGGAAAGAGAATGATTCATAATTCTGTTCTCAGCAATTATTTTTCATAGTCCCAAAACAGGTTTTTATGGTCTAAATTCACTCTGCAAAAGTATTTTAGCATCATTAATTTTTTTAATCTGACATTTTGGAGGGTGGAGTAGTAGAATTTACCTATTTATTCACCACTGGCTTCACTATTACCTATGGACTTAATTTTGGCCAAAATCACACAGGTCTGGTGACAGCCCAGAATTACAGACACTGATTTTATAAAACCTCAGATATTTTACATAAGTTGTCTTCTTTATTTATCACATCACACTGTGAAAGAAGTTGTGCCATTAAGTTATACGGGGAAGAAAACAGCGATTTGTTTTAAGGAATGTCCTGAAGTCCCATGGTTAATAGGTTATAGAACCAGAATTGAGCCAAATTTTGCTTGACAACAAAACCTGTCTTCCATTGGGCCAGGATACCTGCAGATGGATGTGTGCACAGGTGGCACCAAGAGGCTTTTTAAAAGTAGAGATCTAGTAGGAAATATTCTCTGGCTTCCTTTTATCATTGCTCCCTTAATGCAGGGTCATCTTCCAGGTTCTTTGTGCACTGTGTCATATAAAATGAGAGAAGCTATGACTTATTACTTCAATTTTTGTCCTTTAGGGTCAAAAGATACATTTCATCTTCTTATATTACTTGCTATACTGCTTCTTATGTTTCATAACAAGGAGTTTCCAAACAGCAGGTAAGATGAAAGAGAAAATACTCAATTGTATTTAATCTGGGGACTCAGGGCTCTCAGAAGTTCATCCTGAGGGAGTACACCTCTGGTCATCAGCACAGCTTTTGATAATTTTGTGTCACTATTGATACTTCAAATGCATTCTTTATAACCCCAATCAGAAAATAGAATTAGAAAAAGTTCATATTCCCTGGTCCAAATAGAAATCCACATTGATGGCCTTGGCCTCAGGCTATATTAAGTGTCCTGCTCATGGTTAGAATACAGTGGAAATTAACTTGGTTATCATTACATTGCATAAATATCTTGTTGACCCATTAAATTGGGGGATCATGCTTTCCCCACCTGGGGATCAAGAGGTGGCATGCATTCTGGATTCACTGTGTGGGAAATTGGGGGAATTGCCCCAATTGGATATTTTCCTAATCTTAATCCACATTGCTTTGAATGTGAGCTGATTATTAACAACTTCTGCAAACATTATTTTTAGTTAAGGTGTCATGAACTTAAGTAGAGTGGGCCTTAATTTTGACTACTGCAAGCCATAAAAAGAGAAAGTCACATGGGGGAGCCAGAAGCAAGGAGTCAGCAAGATCCCAAATGAAAATGTAGAGGACAATTCCATGTGATGTCAGGCACAGATGCTAACCAAGGAATCCCAATGATTGCACAAGCCAGTACTAGCAATACTGACTCAAGGGGGAAGCAAGTTGGCTAGTCTCCAAAATCATGAGACAATAAATTACCATGTTTAAGCCAACCAATTGAATGGTATTTATCAAGCACCCTGACCAACAAAGACCCCTAGTATATAACATGTGTTCAAGAAAGTAGGAGAGAAATTCTAAAATCATACTACTGATATTTTGGGGACAGTAGACTGCCATTATCTGAAACATCCCTACAAAGTATGTATGAATTGTTGTACCTTCAATATCTTAATGCTAAGCAAGAGAAGCAGCTCTTGGTAGGTCTTTTGAATATTGGGTTCAATACATGAGGCATTACAGAGCCCTGGTTGTATGGACGTACATTATAACACAGAAGACCACTGGTTTTGAATGGGTTCAGAGAGAGAGAGGGTTATGCAAAAACGTGAATCATGATACCAGTAGTCTTGATGCCATAGCCATATGGCCTGGGAAATCTATGGCATGGAGCTATAATTTTCATGGTAAATAAGAATGCAGTGTTGAGTTTCTGGTATTCAAGAAATGGAAATTATTAGATCCTGGGATTCTAGAGTAATGGCATGATTCCTGCAGCAAAAACAAAATAAAACAAAAATGCAGTCAAAAAATTACTTTAAAAACAGTTGCAGCTCTTCTTCTGAGTCCAGGGAGAGGGACAGCAAGTAACTTTGTGGCCAGAACTATTCACTATGAGCTGAATATGTTAAGTTCCAACAAAGCATAAGATTGGGCAGACAGAGTAGTAATACCTTGCACAGTCAAAATGGAATATCCAAATTTCAATATGAAAAGATTCAGAAAACACGAGGATGTTGAACAAATGGATGCCTTATACCCCATGTCTGTATTACAGTTTCATTGATTATTATTCCATATCTGATTCCAATTGGCACTTAGCCAATTTCCTATGACCAGTGGGCTGACTTTCAGGCAGGATACCAGGTATCAACTTGGCAAAGAAACATAAATTGGTATGTGTCATGGTCAGGTTCATGTGTCAACTTGGCCAGGTGGTAGTGCCCAGTTTTCTCGTTGGGCAAGCACTGGTCTGCCTGTTGTTATGATGACATTTCATGGACTTAAATCCTGATTACATTGGCTGCATCCACAGCTGATTGCAAAGGGGAGTGTCTTCTGCAATGAGTGATGCTTAATCTGATCACCAGAAGGCTTTTAAGGAGGATTCAGAAGAGATAGTCACTCTTCCTGCTCCGGCCAGCCATCTTCTCCTGAGAGTTTATTGAGGACCTTCCCTGCCCTATAGACCTTGAACTCTACATCCCTTGGTTACATGGGACCCTTTTATAAATTTTATATTTATGAATATTTCCTGCTGATTCTGTTTCCCTAGAGAACTCTAGCTAAACAGTATGGGGTAAGAACATGCCTAGACTATTGGGAAAAAGTGAATAGATTAAGTGGGATCTTGAAAGAACAATCTGCCATTTATTTTACAGCAAAAGTGCTATAATTGTGATAAAAATGACATAAATACTTTTAAAAAATGTTTTTACTAGAACCTGCAACATTAGAAGTATTATATTAAGTTCATTTGTCTGCATTTTCAGGGAATAAAATGAAAAATTGCAGACCTCATAAATTACAATGCATTTATGTCTATACAAAACTAAAATTCCATGAAGGAAATGAATGATTTCAATATTAAGCTTTTTATAATGAAAATGATTGAATATAAATGAAATAAGTACAGAAAATTAATATATCTATAGATATCAGTTATAAAATTATAAAGTCTGAATATCCATATATTCTGGCATTTTAAACTCTGAATATATAACCACTATTTTAGGAAGAATCTAGCAGATAAGTTTTCATTATTCTGCCTTACTTTTTAGTCAAAGTATTGACTTCTATTTCCTAAGAACATATTATAATTACCATATATTTATATAAACTCTATAATATAATGATATTATGTAAACATTCATTATTTACCATTTTTGAATAGTTCCCTTTTACTATTACATAACACATGTGTTCATTATAAGAGAAAACCATGTAAAATCAATAAAAAATGCAGACATGTAAAATCCTTTCCCCAAGCAACAATCATATTTACTCCTAACACATATCTTTCAAATTTATATACACACACCACATTGGAAATAATGTATGTCTCTTGAAAAGTGTTTGAAGTGATATTGTTCACATAGTTCAGTGTGTAAAATTCTTACTTCAAATATACACTGTAAATTTACAGAAATCCAATTATAGTAAGCATATTTGATTTTGTTATCTGGTTAGTTCTATGTAAATTAATATATAAATATATTAGGTTGTTGTCCTGTATAATATTTTGTGTGTGTGTTCTATGATGGAGGTCACATTTCATTCTTTTTCCATGTGAGTATATTGTTATTCCTGCACCATTTGTTGAATTGTCTGTTTGCTTTTTCTTTCTTTCTTTGCTTTTGTGATTTCTGGGAAGTACATAGGCTAGAAAAAGAACCCAGGTCTCCCACATGGCAGGTGAGAATTCTACCACTGAAACACCCTTGCAACCCCTTGTATACTATTTTAAACTGCTTTCTTTCCACTAGGCCATTTTTTCTTTTCTTTTTTGTAACTTTTTAAATTGTATAACACAACAGATATACAAAGTAAAGAAAGAAAAAAGCAATGGTTTTCAAAGCACTCTTCAACAAGGAGTTACAGGACAGATCCCAGGGTTTGTCATGGGCTACCATAACATCATCTTAAATTTTTCCTTCTAGCTGCTCCAGAACATTGCAGGCTAAAATGAGTAAATACTTTTTTGTCATCACAATCAACTGTTTTTTCTATTTTGTGAAAAATAGCGTATATACAAAAACCCAATAAATTTCAAAGCACAGCATCAAAATAGGCTGTAGAACAGATTTCAGAGTTTAGCATGGATTACAATTCCACAATTTTAAGTTTTTACTTCTAGTTTCTGTATGATATTGGAGATAAAAGATATCAATTTAATGATTCAGCAATAATATTCATTTGTTAAATCCTATCTTCTCTGTACAACTCCACCATCACCTTTAATCTTTCTCCCATCTCTTTCAGGGTGTTTGTGCTATGACCATTCTAACTTTTTCAATTTGTAAGGGGCTGTCAATAGTATGGGGTAGGGAGATGGAACTATCTGATGCTCTGGAGAGGCTGGGCCCTCTAGGTTTCAGAACTTATCTGGTCCAGAGACCCATCTGGAGGTTGTAGGTTTCTGGAAAGTTACTCTAGAGCATGGAACCTTTGTAGAATCTTATATAATGTCCTAGTTGATCTTTAGGATTGGCTGGAATGGTTTTAGTTGGGGTTTGGCAAGTTACAATAGGTAGAAATGTCTAACTGAAGCTTGCATAAGACCAACCTCCAAAGTAGCCTCTTGACTCTATTTGAACACTCTCTGCCACTAGTACTTTATTAGTTACATTTTCTCTCCCTTTTAGTCAGGATGAATTGTTGATCCCACAATGCCAGGGCCAGATTCATCCCTGGGAGTCATCTCACATGCTGCCAAAGAGACTTTCAACCCTGGTCACATGTAGGAGGGAGGGCAATGATTTCACTTGCAAACTTGGTCTTAGAGAGGGTTAGGCCACATATGAGCAAAAAAAGAGGTCCTCCAGAAATAACTCTTAGGCATACCTACAGGTTGACTAAGCTTCTCTGCTACCTACTTAAGCATCACAATAGTAAGTCTCAAAATCAAGGGCTTGGCCTATTGATGTTGGTGTCCCTAATGTTTGACACAGTATCAGGAGATTTCCTGATGGTAAAGTTTAATAGTTCCATATTGTTTCTCCCATCTCAATGGACTTTTCCAATACTTTTGATTATCTGCTTAATATACTCTAGGATGTGTCCAGGTGTTACATAGAGCTATATGGGATTAAAGGCCCTCACTTTTATTCTAAGCTCCCTGTGTTTCAGTTGTTCAAATGAGCTATACAAATAGGTTGAGTTAAATTATGTGCTACAGAAAATTTAGGTTCCAGATAAAATAAACCTTTCTGCCTTTGGTTTCAAAGTGTATGTGTGGTTCTAAAATATAGACATTGTCTTCTTTATCCCTATGTTCCGAATTACATTAGCCATGACCTGATTGACTTAATTCTTATCTCTAAATACCAGGTTTTATATATCCAGAGTGGTAAATATTATTTCTGGATTTCAAGAGGCTGTTTCATATATATATGAAACACCCTTGCAACCCCTTGTATACTATTTTAAACTGCTTTCTTTCATATATATATATGAAACAGCTTCTTGAAATCCAGAAATAATATTTACCACTCTGGACTAAATGTGTCTGCTATAAGAGCTTACAGTCTAGACCACTGTTTTCTTATAAACATTTTCTAAAGGAGACCATACAATAATTGTTCCTTCATTTCTGACTTATTTTACCTCACAAATCTCCCCTATGTTCATTCACATCATTGTATGCCTCATGACTTTGTTCCTTTTTGTAGCAGCACAATATTCAATCATATGCATCCACCATTGTTCATCAGTCTACTTCTCAGTAAGTGTATCCTTCAGACACTTGCATTCATTAGACATCACGTATAATGTCAAAGAGACCATTATTATACTTATAAGTGACTTTAGCCAAGTTGCAGGAAACAAAATAAATATAAAAATGCATATAAATATTAAAAAATTTATATATGCTACTAATGAAAACTTAGAAAATAAAACGGAAAAGCCATTGTTATTAAAATTAGCCTCAAAATATGAAATAAATACTTAGGGATAGAGATGGCAAAAGATACATAAAACCTGTACCCTGAAGCTACAAACATTATTGAGAGTAATTACAGACAACTTTAATAAATGTAAAGATATACCATGTCTTCAAACTCATCTACAGTTGGAATAAAAAACAAATGAAAATTCCAGTGTGATTATTTTTCAAAAACTAAAAAGTACTTATTCTAGAACTCATGTGAAAAACAGAGACCCAAAATTTCAAATCAACTTTGAAAATGAATATTTTCATGTTTATATATGTATATATATATATATATATCATGTTTGAGAGGTAGTGTTCTAGTTTTCTAGCTACTGGGATGCAATATACCAGAAACAGAATGACTTTTAAAAAGGGGAATGTAATAAGTTGGTAGTTTACAGTTCTAAGGCTGAGAAAATGTCTGAATTAAAGCAAGTCTATAGAAATGTCCCATCTAAGGTATCTAGGGAAAGATACCTTGGTTCAAGAAGGCTGATGAAGTTCAGGGTTTCTTTCTCAAGTGGAAGGGCACATGGTGAATACAGTCAGAGTTTCTTTCTTATCTGGAAAGCACATGGTGAACATAGTCAGGGTTCCTCTCTCATCTGGAAGGGCACATGGCAAGCACAGTGTCATCTGCTAGCTTCTCCTCCTGGCTTCCTGTTTCATGAAGCTCCTTGGGAAGCATGTTCCTTCTTCATCTCCAAAGGTCGCTGGCTGGTGGACTCTGCTTCTTGTGGCTATGTCATTCTGTTCTGCTCTCTCCAGAAACTAATCCAAGACCCATCCAAATGGGTGGAGGCATGCCTCCAACTAATCCAGTTTAACAACCACTCTTGATTAAATCACATCTATAGGGAGAGATATAATTACAGTTTCAAACATTCAATACTGAATAGGGATTAGAAGAAATGGTTGCCTTTACAAAATGGGATTAGGATTAAAACATGGCTTTTCTAGGGTACATACATCATTTCAAACCAGCACAGGTTGTATTCAAAATATGTAATGAACTCTCAAAACTCCATCATACATAATAAACATCCTAGTAAAATATTGGGCAAATAATCAAATGGTATCCCTAAATGCAAATACATCAATGATTATATAAAATGTAAATGATGTACACAATAAAAAGAACTAAATTGTCAAATCTGATTAAAAATATGAACCAAATACATGATACATACAAGAAACTCACTTCAAATATAATTATATAGATAAATAAAAATAAAAGAATAGGAAAAGGGCAGTGCAATGGTGGCTCAGTGGCAAAAATTCTCACCTGCCGAGCTAGAGACACTGGTTTGATTTCTGGAGCCTGTCTAAGCCAAAAAAAAAAATTGAAAGGATAAGAAAAGATAAACCATGAAAACCATAATCAAAACAAAGCTGAAGTTGTTTAAGAATTTAAAATTTAAATTTATTTAACAAATAAATTCATAAGGGATAAAGTAGGATATAGCACAATGATAAAAGAGTAAATTCTTAAATATGATGCCACAATCTTATGTGTGTTTGCATGTAACAACAAAGATTAATATAAATTTTTAATATACTAAAATTAATATATTTTTAAAATTTTATGAGCATTTACTTTCCATCTTCATCTTGTCCCCCAGTAACCTACAATATGATTTCTTTATGCAAATTTGCTAATTCTAGTCATCTCTTAGATGTGATATCAGACAATATTTGTCTTTATGTGCCTTCCTTATTTCACAAATATAATGTTTTCAATTTTCCTCCTTGTTATTATTATGCTGAATAATATTGCATTTGTCTGTATGTACGACAGTTTTTTAATCTAATTATTTCTTGATGGCCTAGGTTGTTTCCACCATTTGACTATTTTGAATAAAGATTCTATGCATATTTGTGGATACATATCTGTTTGAGACCCTGTTTTCATTTTCTTTGGGTATATAACTAGAAGTGGAAATGCAGGGTCATATGGTAATATATATACAATTATATGCTTTATATATATAACTTTTTGTAAAACCACCATATTGTTTTCCATAATTTATTTTTACAATCCCATAAACATATCAATAGAGTTTCAATTTCCCCACCTCCTCCAGAACACTTCCATACGTTTGTATAAAATTGGCCATCCTTATGTGTATGAAGTGCTATCTTATTGTGACTTTGATATGCATTTACCTAATGGCAAATGTTGTTGAGCATCTTTACATGTCCTCAGTTGTGAGATTCATAATTCTTGAAGCAACACACAAGCAGACTTAAACAAAATGAAAATTAAATTAATCATTTTATTTGGAGACTTCACAACTATTGTGCCAGTAATTAATCAAATAGGAGATGAAAATCAGCAAAGATGTAAGAACCAACCAACATCTGCAACAAACCAGACCTATTTCTTATCATTCTATATAATTCTTTGACCCAGCCACATGAACTAGGTCCACAATATAACTTGCAGGTTTATCTCGCATAACCCCTATACAAGACTGAAATCAGTCTTTTCTTTTAGGAGTCCAGGTTTGCTTCAGTGGTGAATAGTATTTAATGGTCAAAATATGCATGTTAACATTGAAAATAAATAGTGATTCGGTTCTAGTATTAACAACCAAACCGTGGCAATGTGAATTTGTTGATCCTATCAGTCAGTGTGGTGAAAGGGTATTTTGTCTTTGGAAACTGAGCACTTCTCTTCTCACCTGTTTATTTGATTGCCAAGGATTCTGTTTTGTATTCTACACTAGATGGGTTCATACTAATCTATAACTCTGGAAGGTAAAATTGTTAGAGCCATATGTTTCTGGACAAGCACACTTTATTATTTGTTCAATCATTCATTCCTTCATTTATTC
The DNA here is from genome assembly GCF_023851605.1 of Tamandua tetradactyla. Taxonomy (NCBI): domain Eukaryota; kingdom Metazoa; phylum Chordata; class Mammalia; order Pilosa; family Myrmecophagidae; genus Tamandua; species Tamandua tetradactyla. Next base: position 47,061,717 of record NC_135335.1, on the reverse strand, counting down.
ATTACATATTTGTTGAATACTGGCAATACTGGTACTTAAGCAATGGGGAAATGACATTAGGTGAATCTACTTTGAAATTTTTATGCTCAATACTTAAAAGCATCTGCTCTTTTTCCCCAAGTAAAGTGTCTTTCTGATGCCCTCATCATCTGAAATTCCAAGCATCTATTATGTACTTTTACCTAAGAAAAAATGACTTTACACTATCTCCTAATCTAGAAAATATTTGTTTTATTACAAGGATTAATATGCAAAGTTCAGTTACCCTTTTGAATATGACAGATCAATATATTAAAATAAAAATGGAACTGTAAAATGCATATTATATGAGGGCCTTACATTGCAAGATTTCTAAATATTAGCAGTGATTCTGTCAAAGTTCTGAATTTAATGGGCAATTCTAAATTGTTTTTGTTTTTATATTTCAAAGTATTTCCTATTATTTCCAAAATTATTTTTACCATTCTAATTATTTTTGTAATGAGAATAAATGTGACATTCCTATTCTATCTCAGTGATGAAAGGGAGATTCAAAACAATGGAGGTTTAATTAACAAATCTGTAAATTTAATTTTAAACCAATTCTAATTACATTCAAGTAGCAGTTTTAATTTTTCCCCTTGTAAACAAAGTAGAAGCATCTGCAGAATGTCCCAGAAATGTGAATAATGGCAAAACACTTCAGTGGAACTCAACATGATGCATCTTCAGTTCAGAAGTCTTTGTCGCACTTAGATGTTAGTTTTTATTCAGTATATGAGCAGCAACTTCAGCTGTTTTCTCTAGGCAGAACTTCTGAAGCAGTGTATTTTCCATTTGGAAATACTTTTGCTCAGGAAAATTCTGTGAGGTAATTTGTCCTACTGCTGATTTTGATAAAAATCCATGAGGGCATTTAAGTTATGAAATTTTTTGACACATTTAAATTTTTCTTCTAGCCTTCCCACCTATCAAGCCAAGGAAACAAGAGACTTACAATGATTTTAAGGACATTTCCATAATAATAATAATGCAGTTGGTGCACTGGTAATTACAGAACATCAAAGTGACATTGACCTTTAAAGCATCTTGCAGTGATCCTAGCTCACTTATTTCTTTAGAGTTGTTTTTCTTACTCTCCATGATGTCTTTAGAGATATTTGGCAGAAGTAACACAAAGGCTTTGTGCTTCTTTGCCAGATTTCTGCCTCCAATATGTCCTTCATGAGAAGGAAGTCATGGAGAGCAGGAGTAAAGTCAAGAACAGGAAGACTTGGGGACCACTTATATCCTCCTTCCTGAGGATAAGGTGGCCATCTCTGAATTGCCTGAACCTCATGTAGGTGATGGATTTCCTTCTATATGTGATCCGTATTTGTGTACATAAAATAAATACTCTTCCCATCTCTTTGATATTCAGAACAAAAAAAAAACATGATTTTGTGGGAATATCTGAGAAGCAGGATGATTAAATAATCATAGTACAGATTATATATTTGAATAAGGTTTAGAGGGAGAAATTTTAGATTGTATGTACATTTCTAGAATAAAAAAATTAAATAACCATAGGAATGTATGAAACAGAAAGTGAACCCCTATGTATGTGATGCAATATTATGTACAGTTATATAATTTTGATTAATCAACTATAAAGAAAGGCAACATGGTAATTCAATGTGCTAATAAAAGAAAGTTTTAGTTTGTAAAAGCTTCTGGAATGCAATATACTAGAAGCAGAATGACTTTTAAAAAGGAGAATCAATTACATTGCAAATTTACAGTTCTAAGGCTGTGGAAATATCCAAACTAAGGCACCAGAGACTATACCTTAATTTGGGAAAGGTCAATGGGTCCAGAACACCTCTGCCAGCTGGAAGCACAAGGCAATGTCTGTTAGTCTTCCCTCATTTCATGAAGATTCCCTGGGGTGTTCTCCTTCTGCACTTCCCAAGATCTCTGGCTGCATGGGCTCTCTCAGCTCTAAAATTTTTTCCAAATTGGTTCCCTCTTAAAGGACTCCCATTAGCAACCCAACCTTGAATGAGTAGATGCATCTCCGTGGAAACCATCTAAACAAAAATTACCACCCACAATTTGGTGTGTCATATCTCCATGGAAACAATCAAAGAAATCTCTCCCAGCATTATTGAATGAGGATTAAATGACATGGCTTTTCTGGGGCACATAACAGCTTCATTGGCACAACGGGAAATCTCTGTGTGTGAGTATGGACTACGTGGGAAATCTGTATTCTCTGCATGAGCTTTTTGTAAATCTAGAACATCTTTAATAAAAAAATAAATTAATTTAAGTGTCATAGGGCCATAATTTCCATTTTCCATGTATATTTTTGTGTCAAAATGGAGTATCTGTTACCTGAAACTTCCAATAGCACCATGTAAGAGAAATTAGGTTATGAATATGGAGTGGGCTGCTCCACCATCAAGCTGAATCATCTTTCTCATCACCCATTCCATGAAGGGATAATTGTGGGCTTCCTTGCACTGCATTCTGCTGTCACAACTCTATTCAATTTGGCATTCTGGGTGACATCCAATACCTGTTAATAACAAAAATTGTATTCTGTGTTTTAGCATATACTTGTGACTCTGAGTCTTTGTGGGGGATTCCCTTCATTCCTTTTCCCTCAAATGCTTTGCAGCCAAAATTTTAGCAAGTTAATCCATTTACTTTAATTGATCAGCAGCAGTTTCCTGAATATAGCAAAAGAAAGAGAGATTATTCTGGCTTTAAAGTACATTTTAGGATTAATGTTAAAAGTATATTATATATAAAAATAGTGTTAAAACAATATTACCCTACATGCCTATCCCAAAAGTTCACTGCCCTGTTATGCTATTTATTTACCTTGACATTCACCCAAATATTTGACAGGTGGAAAATGGGATAAAAAAGAAAAAGTGAGATTTTGAACCTGAAAGCAACTTGACATAAAATTATAAAAATTAAAATTGCATAGAAGAAAAGGTAAGAAATACAAAAGTTAAATACATGGCACAGACATTTTGGATTTCAGAAATATGATAACTTATTTAGTTATCAAGACAATAAATTAGGGGCTTTTCAATTTATTGTCATAGAGGCAAGTTACATTGTAATAATCATATTGCTGTCATTCAGTCTGCTTCCCACAGAGATGGCCCCCTCAGTTCCTGGGACTGAGATACTGATCAACCTTGGGGGCCCTGCTGTGGGCCAAAATGGACTTGTGGAATCAGACAGAATCAGAACAATTGGAAATGAATACGAATAATCTTTGTGTGTTTCTGTCCAAAGATTCTTAACTTCTCTGATCCTCAACATGTTTAATCTGAAGAATAATGTTAAAATTGTCATCATTATAATTGTGACAATATAGTAAAATCAGGTGTGTAAATCTCTTCATCCTGGATACGAGAAATGTTTATTAAAATTTGGTCTTTTTGAAATTAAATTTTAATCCACCAATTTCAATAATCTGTTTAGAACCACATTCATTTTTCTTTGTTTCATCCTAATAAATAATTTCCACCAACACAGGGTACATAATTCCAGGATCAGGGTCTGCCCATATCCATTTGATTAAAGTCACATAGATTTGATAAGAACAAGCCATGGGATAATTTCTGAGTGGCTAATGGTTTTGAACAGCAACACAGATTAGAGGTTTTAAGGAAAACACAGATGGATATAAAACTACTATTCTTTGATGAACTGATAAAGGGGAAAGAACATGGACAGCATTTTCTGAAAGTAAAGGAAGGCATTTTCCATATACTTACAGTGTTCAATTAACCTGTCCATATAAGTTGTTAGGAAATGTACTAGTCAAAATATAAATTTTGTACCAAATGAACATTTCTTGCTTTAGTCTCACACAGAAGTTTAGGTTTAAAAATATGAATGACCATCTATTTTCAACACCCTGCAATATTGACATCCCTTTGTTTTTCCTCATGCAAAAACATTTTTTTTTTAATTTGGGCATTTAGTCACCATAATTGTACATTCTAGGTATTCCTATATTATGCCATCCTAGTCTTTACCCACTTATTTTATAACTAAGTAAAGAGTTAAAGACACTAATCATTTTTTGTTATCATTTATGAAATGTATTTCTGTGGTCGTAAGTGAAACAGAGAAGTATATATCCTCAAGGACTGGGGGAAATATAACAAATATGATCATAATGTGGCATATCAGAAATATGATGCGCAGAATGAGTCACATAGAAATTTTAAAGAGAAAAAGAAAGGCACCATTCATTCTGCATACTTTATTTTAGCATTTGTTCCCCCTTTTATTTGTTTATTTCTTATCCACATTTTTTACTCATCTGTCTATACTATAGATTAAAGGAGCATCAGACACAAGATTTTCATAATCACACATTGCAAAAGCTATATCATTATACAATCATCTTCAAGAAACATGGCTGCTGGAACACAGCGCTACAGTTTCAGGTACTTTCCCCTAGCCACTCTAATATACCATAAATTAAAAAGGGGATATCTACGTACTGATAAGAATAACCTCCAGCCTCTGTTTGAAATCTCTTGACTCTGTTTGAAATCTCTTACCCACTGACATTTTATTTTGTCTCATTTCTCTCTTCCCCCTTTTGATCAAGAAGATTTTCTCAATCCTTAGAGGCTGAGTCCCAGCTTATTCAAGGATTTCTATCCCGCATTGCCATGGAGATTTACACCCCTGGGAGTCATGTCCCTCATAGAGGGAGGTGGGACACTTGCCATGTCAGCTGAGAGAGAGAGAGAGAGGCCACATCTGAACAACAGAAGAGGTTCTCTGGGGTTGACCCTTAGGCATAATTTTTAAGTAGGCTTAGTCTATCCTTTGCTGGGATAAATTTCATAGGGCTAAACCACAAGATTGAGGCCTCAGCCTATTGATTTGGTCGTCCCCACTGCTTTTGAGAATATCAGGAATTCCTCAAATGTGGATGTTGCATTTTCCCCCTTTCTCCCCATTCCCTCAAGGAGACCCTGCAAATACCTCTTTATTCATTGTACAAATAACTCTTGGATTTATTGGGGCATCACACTAACCTAGACAAACCAACAAAATCTCATGCCCTATTCAAGGTTCCATATACTTATAGTGCTCAATTAAACTTCCATATAAGTTAAATTAGGAAATGCACTAGTCAAAAGATAAATTTTGTACCAAATGAACATTTCAGGTTTTAGTTTCACACAGAAGTTGAAGTTTAAAAATATGAATGACCATCTATTTTCAACACCCTGCAATATTGACATTCCTTTGTTCTTCCTTATGCAAAAGCATTTTTTTATTTGGACATTTAGTCACCATAATTGTACGTTCTAGGCATTCCTATATTAAACCATCTTGGTCTTTATCATCTATCTTTCCTTCTGGTTTCATATGTGCCCCCAGCTCTTCTCCCTCCATCATTCTCACATTCAGCTTCATTCAGTGTACTTACATTATTGTGCAACAAACAGGTAGTATTGGGCTATCCATTTCTGAATTTTTACAATCAGTCCTGTTGCACAATCTGTATCCCTTCAGCTCCAATTACCCTATCTCTACCTTATTCTCTTGTTCACCTGTGTTCTTAACTGTAATTCTCCAAGTTCACTCATTAATGTTAATTCGTATCAGTGAGACTGTTCTAGTTTACTAGCTGCCTGAATGCAACACACCAGAGACGGACTGGCTTTTAATAAAAGGAGATTTATTTCATTATTCCTTCAGAGAAAGGTAGATAACTTTCAACTGAGGTTCTTTTTTATGTGGGAAGGCACAGGGTGATCTCTGCTGGCCTTCTCTTTAGGCCTCTGGGTTCCAACAACTTTCCCCAGGGTGATTTCTTTCTGCATCTCCAAAGGCCTGGACTGAGCCACAAGTGCTGAGATGAGGTATACTGAGCTGCTTGGGTTGTGCTACAATGAGCTCTCTCATTTAAGCACCAGCTAATTAAATCAAACATAATGCATTACAGCAGACATGCCTCTTAACTGACTGCAGATGTAATGAGCAACTGATGAGGTTCATGTACCATTGGTTCATGTCCACTGCAACAGAACTAGGTACCTTCACCTGGCCAAGTTGATAACTGAATCTAACTACCACAGAGACCATACAGTATTTGTTTCTTTTGCTTCTGGCTAATTTCACTCAGCGTAATGTCTTTAAGGTCCATCCATATTTTTACATGCTTCGTGGCTTTATTTTGTCCTACAGCTGCATAATATTTCATTGTTTTATGCTTGTTTAACCACTCCTCTGTTGTTCAACCACTCCTCTGTTGATAGATATTTGGGCTGTTTCCATCTGTTGGCAACTGTAAATAATGCTACTATAAATATTGGTGTATAAATGTCTGTATGTGTCCTTGTCCTCATGTCCTCAGAATAAATGGTATTTTGGATCATATGACAATTCTATACTTAGCTTCCTGAGGAACTGCCAAACTGCCTTCCACAGTGGCTGTGCCATTTTACATCCCCACCAACAGTGGATAAGTGTGCCTCTTTCTCCACATCCTCTCCAGCACTTGTCATTTTCTGTGTTTTTTGATAATGGCCATTCAGGTGGGTGTGAGATGATATCTCATTGTGGTTTTGATTTGCATTTCCCTAATAGCCTGGGAACTTGAGCATCTTTTCATGTGCTATTTAGCCATTTATATTTCCTCTTCTGAGAAGTTTCTATTCATGTCTTTTGCCAATTTTTTAATTAGGTTGTTTGTCTTTTTGTTGTTGAGTTGAAAAATCTCTTATATATTCTTGATACTGGACCCTTATCTGATGTGTGGTTTCCAAATATTGTCTACCATTGTGTTACTATCTTTTTACTTTCTTGATAAAGTTCTTTGGTGCACAAAAGCGTTTAATTTTGAGAAGTTCCCATTTATCTATTTATTTCTTCAATGCTCATACACTGGGTATATTCATTAGTTATTTCATTCATAAAACACAATTCTCTGGACACAAATGACATAAATATTTATTCTCGAGATACACTCTTTTTAGTGGGTGAAATATAGCAAAGTATGATTTTAGTAGATATTGCCATGATTCATATCAGGAAAATGGCATGGTTGTATCAGAACACTGAGGTTCTCTCAAATTAGCATGGATGCTATCATGGAAGGCCTGTTGTAAAAGTTTTGCAATCCAGAACCAGGTACACATTAGGTACTTGATACATATTTTTTAAAAAGCAATGTGGGTGAAGAAATGAATAAACCATTTTACATCTATCATGAGTTTTATTTCGTGAGTTAACAAGAAACCAGATGGTAGAAGAAGCCATCAAAGTCAAGGGCACAGTCTATGTGAAGGTGAAGAAACCCAAGTTCAGCCCCATCTTTCCATCTGGTCATGCCCTGTGCTGGTGGGGGATTCACACAGCACCAACACTGAAAATCTAGGTCAAATCTTTTTCTTTGGAATGAATGAATTGGATTTGGCAACAAAGAGGTAACTTGTGCCTCACATGTTACTTATAATTTTGAAAGTATGACAGATTTTCATGAATTAATGGGAGAATTCTGGGCAGCAAGAGGTATGCAGAAGGCCCATGGTAGCCTTAACAGAAGTAGATTGTGAGAACATAGCAAAGGAAGGTGTGCCAGTTTGAATCTGTGGTGTACCCCAGAAAAGCCATGTCCTTTAATCCTTATTCAATATTGCTTCCTGGGAGCTTTTTGATTATCCATGGAGAGTTGACCCATCTAATTGCAGGTGATAACTTTTGATTAGATGGTTTCCATGGAGATGTGTCTCCACCCATTCAAGGTGGGATCTCTTACTGGAGCCCTTTAAGAGGGAACAATTTTGGGAAAAGCTTTATAGCCCATGCAGCCAAAGACCTTTGAAGAGGAAGAGGAAATATGGCTCTGAGGTGGCTTCATGAAACAAGGAGCAGGGAGAGAAAGCCAGCAGACTTACCATGTGCCCCTGCAGCTGAGAGAGGAACCCTGAACATCATTAGCCTTTCTTGAGTGAAGGTCACCTCTTGTTGGCGCCTTAATTTGTACATTTTTATAGCCTTGCCTTAATTAGGACATTTTCATGGCCTTTGAAGTATAAACTTGCAACTTAAATTCCTCTTTTTAAAAACTGTACTGTTTATTATTTATCACATTATGGCAGCTTGCAAACTAGAATGGAACAGCTCAAACACATATTACATGATGATCAACCGTTGGATGATAGAGGATCTGTTCATGATGTGAAATCCTGTTGCAAATTAGCTTGGAAAAGATGGTATGAAGATGAGAGACGGGAAGATGATTAGGAAGAAGTACACACATATTCCCATTGGATTGAAACAGCAAATGGACAAATAAGAGTTCCTAGTATCTGAAAGAAGAGGAAAGTTTGTTTTATGAATCTAGATGTTGGGATGATACACAATGATGGCAATACACAAACACGGATTTAGTTTCAGATGTGAAGTTGTAGAAAATAATGATAATAATATAAATACAGGATGAGTTCAGGAAATAACTGGAAGTCCAGATATTGCTAAAATTCAGGGCTTTTGATATACATGTTTTCCTGCATTATTTATAAATACAAAAATATTTGCTTATAGTAAAAAAGGAAATGCAGTTAAATTGATCCACTATTAAAAATGGCCCTACAAATTCTTGATATTCTCACAAGCAGTGTGGACAACCAAAGCTATAGGCTGAGCCCCCAGTCTTGGGGTTTGTTCACATGAAACTTAACCCCACAAAAGATAGGTCAAGTCTACTTAAAATTTAGACCTAAGAGTCACCCCCAAGAGACCCTCTTTTGTTGCTCAGATGTGGCCTCTCTCTCCAGCCAATATGATGAGCAGTCTCACCACCCTCCCCCTCTCTGTGTGGGACATGACTCCCAGGGGTGTGGACCTTCCTGGCAACGTGGGACAAAGATCCTGGAATGAGCTGAGACTCAGCACCAAAGGACTGAGAAAAACCCTAGAATGAGCTGAGAATTAACATCAAGAGACTGACAGAACCTTCTCAACCAAAAGGGGGAAGAGTAAAATGAGGCAAAGTGTCAATGGCTGAGAGATTCCAAACAGAGTCGAGAGGTTATCCTGGAGGTTATTCTTATGCATTAAGTAGATATCACTTTGTTGTTCAAGATGTAGTGAAGAGGCTTGAGGGAACTGCCTGAAAATGTAGAGCTGTGTTCCAGTAGCCATGTTTCTTGATGATGATTGAACAATGATATAGCTTTCACAATGAAACTCTGTGAATGTGAAAACCTTATGTCTGATGCTCCTCTTAGCTACTATATCAACAGAAGGGTAGAACATATGGAATAAAAATAAATAATAGGGGGAACAAATGTTAAATTCAGTTTGAAATAGTGGTAAATGAAAGCAAGGGGTAAGGGGTATGGTACATATAGTTTTTTTTTCTCTATTATCATTTTATTTCTTTTTCTGTTGTCTTTTTATTTCTTTTTCTAAATCAATGCAAATGTACTAAGAAATGATGAATATGCAACTATGTGATGATATTAAGAATTACTGATAATATATGTAGAATGGAATGATTTTTAAATGTTTTGTTTGTTAATTTTTTTAATTAATAAAAAAAGTTAAAAAAAAAAAAAAAGATGGCCCTACATTCCAAATAACAAGCAATGGAAGTAAAAATTTTGTCCATATCATAATGAAAGTAATGGACAGGAATTTCTTGGCTTGACTGAGAAGAAAGAGAAGGTTGATGTAAAAATAGATCATACATAACTAAAAATAGTAATTGAAATGGAATTCTCTTTATTTGCATTTAATTGGAATAATTGTTAGAGTGAGAGAAAAGAAAATATATCTTTTCTCTTTTTGCATTTCAGATTTCCTGGGTGAGAACACCATCCACTTAACGGTCATCGGTGTGATCTTTTTCCTTCATCTGGTCATCCTCCTAGGTGAAAATCCTGTTTTGAGAAGTAATGTCCTGCCTCTACTTGTGTTTGCCTCATGACACTTAAAATGCATTTGTTATTAGACTGTGATTTTGGATTTTGTGTAGATTATATAATGAGTATGAAAAATGAGTTTGAAGTCAGCACAATTCTACAAGCATTCATCCAGTATCAATTCTCATTCCATACAGTTCTCTACTTTCTTTTAGGAAATAAGGTAATTCTAATATTGAAGAGTTTAATCTCAGTACAGTCTTTGTATTCTGGTTATATTAAGAACCTAGATAATTCTTGTCCCTTCAGAAACTGTCAACACTTTCCCCAGGTTGTGTTCTACCCAAAAGTGAACTAACAGTAAGTAGAGGTCCTATTTCCACATTTCCATGGTCTCCAGGCCTTACCATATTTTTTGGTTTCATGTCAGAATGTTCTGAAATATTTTTTACCTCTATGGCTTAAACATTATTTTGAATGAATCAATAATTGCCAGCAATGAAAAGCAATAGAGAGTGTAAAGCTAAAATTTGTTTTCTGTTAATTCTTAGTAATGAGAATCAGATCGATTTGTGCAAGTTCTCTAAAGCTTTCCTTACAAAGATTCCCTGTAATGCCTGCTATTTGAACTGGATAAAATGGAAATGAAACTTCACTACTCTGCTCAAGCGTTTCAGTGGAATTTTCTCCAATGCAATTAGCATCCCAGGTAGGTCTGATAAATTTGACTTAATAATGACTAATGGACAAGTTCAGGATTAATGTACCAACTTGCAGTATTTCACACTGAGTCATAGAATAGTTAATAAGTTTTTGATAAGCAAGTGCATTGCCTGGGTGCTTAATAGTATAGTGAGTGGGTACAAAGTCTAATAAAAAGTTCTTTGCACCAGGAACAAATAAATATCACAAGAAAATATGTGAATGGAGAACACAGATGGGGTTTCTGACTTGAATGACCAGATACTTGGTTTTTCATCCAAAGAAAGGAACAATCCTCCCACCAACATGGCTTTGAGGTAAATCATCAAGGACTGTGGCATGGGAAGTTCTGGTAAGCACTTTAATCAGCAATGTAGATTTCATTTGACACTGGAGAATTTCTTCTCAATTTCCTCATTTGTAAAACAAGAATAACTAAGTATATATAATACTATTGTTTTAGAAAAAAATAATATTCTAGGATGTGGGCAATAAACATGTGTTAGCAATACATGGGTAAATACAGTATTCCTAATAATACCAAGGGGCCATACTGTGCCATTTGCTACTAATATAGTTAATTTTGTTCTTACATAAATTCCCAAATCTAGATATATTAATGTAAAATATGATTATTGTGAAGAGAAGAGAAAAGCAATGATAATTTTAGCTGATGGGATTGTTTATTAAAGTAGAAAAATAAGATATTTAATTAATTACTAAATTAATTCAGCATTTGTTTGGATACATGAATGAACAAACCTCAAAATTGGTTTTGAGCTTTTGTTAAATATGAGGAAGTATTAATTATAGCACATTCATTATCTAAGTATAATACATCAAGAAACACCATAAGAAATTAGTGGGAAATGCTAAATACATGACACCATAAAATTTACAAAACAGCTTAAAATACATAAATAAATGGAGAGATATTTTACATTCCATGATTTGGAGCAAATTCTAATGAACATCTAATATTTTAGAGATATAATTATCATCCAAATTATCCTAATACATTGCACATTATTTTGACAGGGGAGGATGGATAAATTTCAATCCTTTTGGTTTGACTGAATATGTAATATGCATAATATTTAATGGATTATTTAAAGTACAGAACTGAGAAGACAAAACATAAAATCAGAAAGTCAGCAGAGGCTTTAAGAAGGTGTTGAGAGAAGATGAGTTAAAACTAGAAGCAACATTTTAAAATACTCTAATTTTCTAGTTTATATAGAAGTACAATTAAAATAATAATAACCTATAATTTTATTTTTATATTCTTATTCTCAAATTGGTCAAAAAACCTATTGGTATAAAATTGGAAACATCATGCTGAAAATGGCACTCTCATAGGCTAAAGTATATAAGATATTTACAGAACATTAAGTTCCTTGTGATATATACAATAAATATTATCTGCAGCATAGTAATTGCAAGTCAGTAATATAAAAAACATAGAGAGAATATAAAATTCCATCAATGGCAAATGAATTAAAGTGCTTCTATTATGTGGAATTATATGGACGTATTTAATAAAGTACCTAGATATGCATGTACTAACATGAATTTTGTTCATATATTACTGATGAATGAAAATTAAATTTACAGAGCATCATGAGAATACCATCATTTTCTGTATTATGTGCTTTGTGACCTTGCATATGGTTGTGTGTGCACATATATCATTAAGATGTTGTACTGGACTTTTAAACTTGTTTTTGAAATTAATTCAGATCACAAAATTGATGAAATAGAAACTAAGAGTCAGCATACACATGCATACACATAGACCAGCAGGCATATCCCCAGAATATTTCTCCTAAACAATACTGATTCTTCAATATGTATAAGAGAGAACTAGAGGAGTTTTAAGTCATTGGATTCTTAGCTATACAATATTCTTGTTGAAAAGTCATTTCCATCCACACCAGACTGGAAAATGATGGAGGGTGTACCCTACCCACGGAAAGAGGAGGTTCTAAGAAATCGAGCAAACATTTATTAAACAAATATTGATTTTTTTCTGGGATTTGTGGAAGATTATTTGCTAGAGAATGTGATATGTGATTATGCATCTAATTCGCATGGAGATTACAATTAATCTCTATTAATTGTAATAGAGATGGGTTACAGATGGGTTCAATAAAATATGTTCTGTTAACAAAGATGATAGAAAAGCTTACTCTGGATATAGTTCCATGCAGACATGACAATTGATAGGTCTTTCTTTAAATAATTTATTTATTTTTCATTGCAGTAGTATGTACATTACAGAAAAATCATTTTAACAATTTTAATTGGATAATTCTTTGTCATTATATACATTGACAGTACTGGGTAACTTTTATCACTATATATCTTCTCACTATTTGCATCTTCTCCCCCAAAAAACTCATAATCATTTAGCAATATCTTCCCAATTCCCACTCCCTCCACCCCTGGTAACCACACTTTTGCTTTCATCTCCATGAATTTGCTTATTCTAAGTATTTCATACAAGAGAGATCATACATTACTTATCCTCTTGTGCCTAGCTTATCTTGCCTAACAAAATATCTTAAAGGGTCTTCTAAGTTGTAACATGTACCAGCTTTTGGTATCACATTTCTACTTTGCCCAAGAAAAGTGCTTTGCATATTGGTTTATCATGTGAACAAGATGAAGTGGCTAAGATTTGTTTCAGTTATACTAGGACCTCAAAGATGCATGCTCCTATGAGTGTATTAGTTTCCAATTTCTGCCTTTACTTAAGTACAAAATATGGCAAGTTTTTCTATAAATCCATTTCTGGACAATCACTAGGAAAGGAAGAACTGAAGCAAATGTGCATATTTGTCCCTCTTACACAATTCCTCTGAGTGGCAAAGAAGTGTTCCAAGAATTCACTGGTGAAATATTATGGAAAGTGTTAAGATATTTTGACAAAAACTTAGGGTAAAATTTTTCTCATTCATGGAAAATTTCCAATGTGATGACTCAGGTACTAAGTTCCAGAGTTAACACATTATAACATCATAATATATGGTGTTCAGTAAACTATTACAATAAAGACAAGGAAATTTTTTATGATGGCCCATTCAAAAGAAGTTAAAACACTGCAATCAATGATAAAGAACAGACTTTGTACATACCAGAAAATATTTTTATAAATCATGCTAAATATTCTGAAATAGTTAAAGGAAAATGTGGAGTAAGAAATAAAGTATATCAGGAAGGTGATATGTAAACAAAATGAGATTTAAAAACAAAAGATAAAAGCTATTAAGTGAAACTAAAATGCACTGAAGACCAAGAAACTCAAATTAAAATTTCCCTAGAAGGATACCATAACAGATCAGAACTGGCAAAATAAAGAATCAGTGAGTTCAAAGAAAAGAAAATTGTAATGATTCAGGATGAAGAGCAGCCAGAGAAAATGAAAAAAACGAACTAAGTCTACAAAACCTGTGGGACATCATCAAGTATAACAATATATACACTGTGGCGGTCCTAGAAGGAGAAGAAAGTGAGACAACACTGAAAGTATCCTTTATAAGCACAGGGAAAATCATGTAGAGAGAAAAGTCATGGGGAACAGCCAGAAGACAAATGTCAACAGTATCCACAGAAGAAAGGTGAAGGCATTGATATGTAACAGAAAAGTCAGATGTCCCCCCAAATTGCCAGTCAGTAAGAAGATACCCACCCTGAGTGGAAGCAAAAATTCCAGCTTCTGAGACTATGAGCAAGTACATTCAAGTTGTTCAAGCAACATATTGTCAGTATTTGTTTCAGCATCTAGGAAATCCAAACAGTGTCAACTCAACCTAAAGTGATTTATGGACAGAACATAATTCAAAAAGCACTATAATTATACGTAATTTTACCTATAGTCATATGAGAGGGGAAAGGGCCCCTAAAGTCAAAAGTAACATGAAAAAGATTAAAGTTTAAGGACTCACATTTCCCAGTTTTAAGACTTAATTCAAATCTGCAGTAATCAAAACACTATGATAGTGACACAAGAAGAGACATATAGACCAATGTATTTCAACTGAAGGTTCAGAAGTAAATACATCTGTGGCTGATTAATTTTTGATCAGTGTTACAAGTCCACTTGTTGGGGAAATATACAACCCGATTTTTTAAATGAACAAGAGACTAGAATAGCCACTTCTTTGAAGAAGATACACAAGTGGCTAAGAAATGTATTTCTGTGCTGAACAGATTCTCAACATCATTAGCCATCAGGCAGTGAAAGTCACAGCCAAATGAAATAGCATGTCGACCGACTAGAATTGCTACTATAAAAAAGGAAAAGGAAAAAGGGAAAGTAATAAGAATTAGAGAAGATGTGGAGAAATTGGAATGCTTTTTCATTGTTGGTGGGCATGTAAAAGGCTTCTGCTGCTGTGGACAAAAGTTTGGCAGTATGGCAGTTCCTCAGAAAGAAGTATAGAATTGCTACATATCCTGGCAATACCACACGTAGGTATATAATCTAAGAAATGAAATTAGGACCTAAAATAGAAATTTGCCCATCAATATTGAGAGTGTCATTATTAAAAATTGCCAAGAGAAAGAAGAAACCCTAGTTCCCACCAATAGAAATTAGCACAAACAAGTTATGGTGTATACACGCAATGGAATATTACTCAGATATACAATGGGATGAATTTCTGATGTAAGGAAAATCTGGAAGATGCTTGAAAATATTATGTTGAGTGAGAAAATTCAGATTCAAAATTCAAATATTGTATGATCTCACTGATATGAAATACCTAGAATAAGCACATTTCCAGAGCCAGAAACAAGAATATGGGTTACCAACAGCTGTAGTGGGTTAGGGAACAGGGAATTAATGATGAATTGGTATAGTTTCTCTTTAAGGTGATGGAAAATTTGAGGAATGGATGTCTGCGATGGTAGCACAACATTGCAAATTAATTTAACACCATGGATTGTACATTTGAAAGTGGCTAAAATGATTAAATTTAGGCTGTACTTATGTTATGAGAATAAAACTGAACAGTGCAAACTGTATAGCACAATCCTAATAAAAATTGTGACCTGTAGTTAGTCATATGACTTTAATAATGTTTTAGTGAATGTAACAAAGGGATCACACTCAGGCAAAATGTTAATAATAGGGAAAACTGCTTGTTTGTCTTTTCTTTCCTTTCTTTCTTTTTTTGCATGGTCAGGTACTGGGAATCAAACTCAGGTCTTCAGCATGGCAGGTGAAAATTCTGCCACTGAGCCACCATTGCACTTCTACTTTTGTTTGTTTTTAAAACTAGAATATTTTACCAAGGCCATTAAAAAAAAAACTGCATCTAATGTGAATTCATAATTTTGTCCCCTGTATTTAGATTTCCCTATTCTAGGTCCTGCCACAAAGGACAGAGAGCATCCCAAAGTCAGAATATGCTTCAGTAAAGGAACCCCACCTTTAGACTCCTTTCTTTTTTAGCATTAATGGATGCAGCTTTGTGTGTTGGTACAAATATTTTTGGTTTAGGTTACAAGCCAACTGAACTCAGTTCACAATTAGATCACAACTTACTCAAATGAGAGAAGAAAGATAAAGGTACAACTTCTACACAATCAAATTAATCATGCATAGAATATATACAATAATCACCTGTCAAGAGCCATAATATTGAAGGGCAAGACAGAAGATAAGACCATTTCAAAGAAGAAATTGGGCATAAAAAATGTAATCCTCTTATACCATGACATGCTCCCAGAGCAATAACTATATTTCAATTGAAACATTGAAGACCTAGGCTTTGTTTATGCATATTTGACTTATTTCAAAATAATGGTGAAATAATTAATGCAGTGATTTAGTTCATCCCAGAAGCAGAATCATTGATGTAGGAAATTATGGTAGCCATAGCTTCTGTCAGTTTGTTCTGTCAATTATAAATTGACTAGTAAATCAATGAAGAATTTCATTGTGTAAATTGGTCAAGTATTTATTAGATATATTCAATATAATATGTCAATGGCTTGTTCTATATGATTATAGAAAAATAGAGTTTTTTTCAGAATAAACATTCATTATATATATCTAAGCATTAATATGCTTAGATTAATATGCTTAGAGGCTGTGAAATGAATAGATTCAGCAAATACTTAATGAACATCTATGATGCATAAGGCAATGTTTCAGATGTGTTCATTGGAATACAAAATTGAGTAAAATTTTATCCTAACATTAAAGAATTCACTGACTAAATTGTAAAAGAAACATAAGAGGTCACATTCATTTTGAGAAAGATGAAGAGTTTCAGGAGAAGTAGAAGGAATATAATGTTTATGTTCGCATACCATGATACAGTCACTCTGCTGTCTCAGTATGTGATCCTTATTATTTTTATTTTAATGATGAAAGAACCAAGACTCACAGAATTTAAGGTAATTGCTCAAGAACACAGACCTATTTTGAGTTGAATCTTGGCTTTATATGGCTTAAATCTTTAACTTTATAATGCGCTATCTTATGAAAATATCAAGGAATGGAGCTTAGGCTTATATATAATACCTAGTGTCGACATACTTATGCAGTAGGTTTGACAATAATATGTCTCCTTTGACATAAGGAGAATATCAAATTAAAAATTTCCATCCCTCACACTCTAACTGGTTTCCTCAAGCAAACTCAGCTTTAACATCATCATAAGTAGAGGAAATGAAATGGAAGACACAGATATATTTTTCCTTGAGCTACTTCCCAATATGAGATATATCAACTTCCTTATCTGGATCATTTTTTCTGAGCTACGTCATTGCCCTCACAGGAAACAAAATCCTTATCCTTCTATTTTGGGTAGTGTATAGACTCCGCACCCCCACGTACTTGCTCTCCGGTCATCTTTCTGATATGGACTTAATTCTTTTCTCCACCACTATCCTTAATAGGGTCACTAACTTCTGGATCCAGAGGAAAACTATCTCACAAGTTGGCTTTGGAATACAGATGCTGTTTTATGTACCAATGACAAGTTCTGAATGTATCCTTTTGAATCTGATGTACTAAGATCACTATAGTGACATCTGCAACCCAGCCATCATGAATCCCAGGGTCTGTTTACAACCTCTCCTGGTTGGGGTTTCTGAATTCCTTGTTCCATAATGCATATATCATTCACTTTACATTCTGTGACTCTAGGGAGATTCACCACTTCTGTGAAATCTCAGTTATCCTGAAACTCTCCTGTGAGGACACCACTAAATATGAAATGTCTTTGTTTGCCATAGAAATCATGTTCCTCCTCATTCCCTTTGGACTCACTCTGGCCTCCTAAAGGCTCATTTTGTCAAGGGTTTTCATATGAGATTCCAAGAGGGACAGAAGAAATCCTTGACCATCTGTCCCTCTCATATCATATTGGTGAACCTTTATTTTTTTAAAAAAATGTATTAATGAAACCAATCAACATACAATATGGACATTCTTTCTTTTCTATCACATAGTTGTATATTCATCATTGTGATCATTTCTTAGAAGATTTGCATCAATTCAGAAAAAGGAATAAAAAGAAAACAGAAAAAAATTCATATATAACATGTCCCTTACTCCTCCCTTCCATTCATCACTAACATTTCAATCTAGCAAATTTATTTAAACATTTATTTCCCCTATTATTTACTTATTTTAAATCCATATGTTTTACGCATCTGTCCATAAGGTAGAGAAAAGAAGCATCAGACAAAAGGTTTTCACAATCACACAGTCACATTGCAAAAGCTATATCATTATACAATCCTCTTCAAGAAAAATGGCTACTGGAACACAGCTCTACATTTTCAGGCAGTTCCCTCCAACCTCTCTATTACACCTTAACTTAAAAAGGTGAAATCTATTTAGTGCATAAGAATAACCTCCAGGATAACCTCTCAAATCTGTTTGGAATCTCTCAGCCATTGACACTTTATTTTGTCTCATTTTTCTCTTCTCCTTTTTGGTAGAGAAGGTTTTCTTAATCCCATGATGCTGAGTCCGAGCTCATTCTAGGATTTCTGTCCCATGTTGCCAGGAAGGTCCATACCCCTGGGAGTTATGTTCCATGTGGAGAGGGAAGAGGTCTGTGAGTTTGCTTTTTGTGTTGGCTGAGAGAGAGAGGCCACATCTGAGCAACAGAAGAGGTTCTCTCGGGGGTGACTCTTAGGCCTAATTTTAAGTAAGCCTAGCCTATTTGCGGGGTTCTTTCATATGAAGAAACCCCAAGATTGGGACTCAGCCCATTGCTTTCATTGTCCCCACTGCTTGTGAGAATATCAAGAATCCTCCACTTGGGAAAGTTGAATTTTCCCCCTTTCTCACCATTCCCCCAAGGGGTCTTTGCTAATACTTTTTATTCACTGTTTCAGTCCTTCTTGGATTTATTGAGGCATCAATCTGGACAAACCTACAAAATCTCATGCCCTACTCAAGGTTCCATGTACTTATGGTGTTTAATTAAGCTGTCCACATAAGTTATTATTAGGAAATTTACTAGTCAAAATATAAATGTTTTACCAAATAAACATTTATTTTGCTTTAGTCTCACACATAAGTTAAAGTTTCAAAATATTAATTACCATCTATTTTCAATACCCTGAATTATTGACATTCCTTTGTTCTTCCTCATGCAAAACATTTAAAAATTTGTATATTTAGTCACTATCACTATACAATCTAGGCATTCCTATATTATACCATTTCAGTCTTTATCATGTATCTTTCCTTCTGATTTCATTTGTGCCCCCAGACCTCCTCCCTCTATCATTCCTACATTCAGCTTCATTCAGTGCTCTAACATTATTGAATTACAGTTAGGTAGTATTGTGCTATCCATTTCTGAATTTTTACAATCAGTCCCATTGTACAATCTATATTACATCAGTTCCAATTACCCAGTATCTACCCTATTCTATCTCTTTTTTTTTTTTTTTTTTTTTTTTTTTTTTTTTTTTTAAAGACAGAGAGAAGGAAGGAAGGATAGAAGGAAGGAAGGAAGGAAGAAAGGGAAACATTTTTTTAAACATTTTCTTGTTTTATTGTATTCTGTTTCTCCGTTTTTGTTACATGGGCTGGGGCCGGGAATCGAACCGAGGTCCTCCGGCATAGCAGGCAAGCACTTTGCCCGCTGAGCCACCGCGGCCCCCTATTCTATCTCTTGATGACCTTTGTTCTTAATTGAAATTATCCAAGTTCATTCATTAATGTTAGTTCATCTTAGTGAGACCACACAATATTTGTCCTTTTATTTCTGGCTGATCTCACTCAGCGTAATGTCCTTAAGGTCCAACTTTATTCTGTCTTACAGCTGCACAATATTCCATCGTATGTACATACCACAGCTTGTTTAACCCCTTTTCAGTTGATGAACATTTGGGATGTTTCCATCTCTTGGCAATTGATTAAATAATGCTGCTATAAACATTGGTGTGGAAATGTCCATTTGTGTCTTTGCCCTCATGTCCTCTGCATAGATACCTAGCAATTGTATTGCCAGGTCATATGGCAATTCTGTACTTAGCTTCCTGAGGAACCACCAAACTGCCTTCCACAGCAGTTGTACCACTTGACATTCCCACCAACAGTGGATAAGTGTGCCTCTTTCTCCACATCCTCTCCAGCACTTGTCATTTTCTTTTTTATTGATAATGGCCATTCTGGTGGGTGTGACATAATATCTTGTGGTTCTGATTTGCATTTACCTAATAGTCAGGGAAGTTGAGCATTTTTTCATGTGCCTTTTGGCCATTTGAATTTCCTCTGCTGAGAAGTGTCTGTTCAAGTCTTTTGCCCATTTTGTAATTGGGTTGTCTGTCTTTTTGCTGTTGAGTTGAATAATCTCTTTATCTATTCCAGATACTAGACCTTTATCTGATATTTCATTTCCAAATATTGTCTCCCACTGTGTAGGCTGTTTTTTTACTTTCCCAATGAAGTTCTTTGATGCACAAAAGTGTTTAATTTTGAGGAGTCCCCATTTATTTATTTATTCAATACTCGTGCTTTGGGTGTAAGGTCTAGGAAACTGCCTCCTATTATAAGATTTATAAGATATTTCCCTATATTTTCTTCTAAAAGTTTTATGGTCTCAGATCTAGTGTTTAGGCCTTTGATCCATTTTTAGTTAATTTTTGTATAGGATGTGAGATACGGATTCTTTCATTCTTTGGCATGTGGATATCCAGTTCTCTAGGCAGCATTTATTGAAAAGACTGTTCTGTCCCAGGTGAGTTTGATTGACTGCTTTATCAAAGATCAATTGTCTATGGATGAGAGGGTCTATATCTGAACTATCTATTTGATTCCATTAATCAGTATATCTTTCTTTATGCCAGTACTGTGCTGCTTTGACCACTGTAGCTTCATAATACTCCTTAAAGTCAGGTAGCATGAGATCTCCGAATTCATTTTTCTTTCTCAGGATACTTTTAGCTGCTCAGGGCACCCTGTCCTTCCAGATAAATTTGGTTATTGGTTTTTCTATTTCTGAAAAGTAAGTTTTTGGGATTTTAGTTGGTATTGCATTGAATCTGTAAATCAATTTAGGTAGAATTGAAATCTTAACTATATTTCATCTTCCATTCCATGAATATAGTATGCCCTTTCATTTACTTAAGTCTTCTGTGATTTCTTTTAACAATTTCTTATAGTTTTCTCTGTATAGGACTTTTGTCTCTTTAGTTAAATTTATTCCTAAATATTTTATTATTTTGGTTGCAATTGTAAATGGAATTTTTTCATGATTTCCCCCTCAGATTGTTCATTACTAGTGTATAGAAACACTACAGATTTTTGAGTGTTGATCTTGTAACCTGCCACTTTGCTGTACTCATTTATTAGCTCTAGTAGTTTTGCTACAGATTTTTCAGGGTTTTCGATGTACAGTATCATATCATCTGCAAACAGTGAGAGTTTTACTTCTTCCTTTCCAATTTTGACGCCTTGTGTTTCTTTTTCTTATCTAGTTGCTCTGGCTAGAACTTACAACACAGTGCTGAATAACAATGGTGATAGTGGACATCCTTGTCTTGTTCCTGATCTTAGGGGGAAAGTTCTCAGTTTTTCCCCTTTGAGGATGATGTTAGCTGTGGGTTTTTCATATATTCCCCTTACCATTTTGAGTAAGTTCCCTTCTATTCCTATCCTTTGAAGTGTTTTCAACAGGAAACAATGTTGAATTTTGTTAAATGTCTTTTCTTCATCAATCGAGATGATCCTGTAGTTTTTCTGCTTTGATTTGTTTATATGGTGTATTACATTAGTTGATTATCTTATGTTGAACCATCGTTGCATACCAGGGATGAATCCTACTTGGTCATAGTCTGTAATTCTTTTACTATGCTGTTGCACTCAATTTGCAAGAATTTTATTGAGGGTTTTTGCATCTATATTCATAAGAGAGATTGGTCTGTTTACTTTTTTTGTAATATCTTTGTCTTGTCTAGCTTTGGTATGAGGGTGATGCTGGCTTCATAGAATAAGTTAGGTAGCTTGCCCTTCTCTTCAATTTCTTTGAAGAGTTTGAGTAGGACTAGTACTAATTCTTTCTTGAATGTTTGGTAGAATTCACATGTGAAGCCATCTGGTCCTGGACTTTTCTTTTTGGGGAGCTTCTTAATGACTGATTCAATTTCTTTACTTGTGATTGGTTTGTTGAGGTCATTTATTTCTTCTCAAGTCAATGTTGGTTGTTCATGCCTTTCTAGGAAGTTGTCCATTTCATCTTCATTTTCAAGTTTATTAGCATAAAGTTGTTCACAGTATCCTCTCATTAATTCCTTTATTTCTGTGGGGTCAGTGGTTATGTCTCCTCTCCCATTTCTGATTTTATTTATTTGCATTCTCTCTCTCTTCTTCTTTTTGTCCACCTCACTAATGGTACATCAATCGCATTAATTTTCTCATAGAACCACCTTCTGGTTTTATTAATCTTCTTGATTGTTTTCATGTTCTCAATTTCATTTATTTCTGTTCTACTCTTCAGTATTTCTTTCCTTTTGCTTCCTTTGGGATTAGTTTGCTATTCTTTCTCTAGTTTTTGCAAGTGGAAAGTTAATTCCTCAATTTATTCCTCTTTCTTCTTTTTTGATATAAGCATTTGGGGCAATAAATTTCCCTCTTAGCATTGCCTTTGCTGCATCCCACAAATTTTGATATGTCGTGTTTTCATTTTCATTTACCTCAAGATATTTACTGATTTCTCTTGTAATTTCTTCCTTAACCCACTGGTTGTTTAAGAGTGTGTTGTTGAGCCTCCAAATATTTGTGAATTTTCTGGCACTCTGCCTATTATTGATTTCCAACTTCATTCCTTTATGATCTGAGAAAGTGTTTTGTATGATTTCAATCTTTTAAAATTTATTTAGACTTTCTTTGTGACCCAGCATATTGTCTATCCTTGAGAACGATCCATGAGCACTTGAAAAAAAGGTATATCCTGCTGTTGTAGGGTGTAATGTTCTATAAATATCTGTTAAGTCTAGCTCATTTATTGTATTATTCAAATTATCTGTTTCTTTATGATCCTATGTCTAGATGTTCTGTCTATTGATAAGAGTGGGGAATTGAAGTCTCCAACTATTATGATAGATATGTCTATTTCTCTTTTCAGTGTTTTAAGGGTTTGCCTCATGTATTTTGGAGCATTCTGGCTCGGTGCATAAATATTTAAGGTTGTTATGTCTTCTTGTTGAATTGTTCCTTTTATTAATACATAGTGTCCTTCTTTGTCTCTTTTAACTGATTTACATTTGAAGTCTAATTTATTGGATATTAGTATAGCTAATCCTGCTCCTTTCTGATTGTTATGGGCATGAAATATCTTTTCCCAACCTTTCACTTTCAACCTATGTTTATTCTTGTGTCTAAGATGCATTTCTTGTAAACAGCATAAAGATGGGTCCCGTTTTTAAATCAATTCTGCCAGTCTGTGTCTTTTGATTGGGGAGTTTAATCAATCAACATTTAGTGTTATTACTGTAAAGGCAGTACCTTCTTCTACCACTTTGTCTTTTGGATTTTATATGCCATATCTACTTTTTCTTCTTTTTATCTTTACAGATAGTCATCATTTATGCACTCTTCTCCACACCTCTCTCTCCTGTCTTTTCATATCTGTCTCTAGCGCTCCCTTTAGTATTTCTTGCAGAGCCAGTCTCTTGGTCACAAATTCTCTCAGTGACTTTTTGTCTGAAAATGTTTTAATTTCCACCTCATTTCTGAAGGACAATTTTGCTAGATACAAAATTCTTGGCTGGCAGTTTTTCTCTATTAGTAATTTAAATATATCATCCCACTATCTTGTCGCCACCATGGTTTCTGCTGAGAAATCTATGCATAGTCTTATTGGGCTCTCCTTGTATGTGATAGATTGTTTTTCTCTTGCTGATTTCAAGATTCTCTTTCTCCTTGACATCTGATGTTATGATTAGTAAGTGTCTTGGAGTATGTCTATTTGGATCTATTCTGTTTGGGGTATGCTGCATTTCTTGGATCTGTAATTTTAAGTCTTTCATAAGTGTTGGGAAATTTTCAGTGATAATTTCCTCCATTAGTTTTTCTCCTCCTTTTCCTTCTCTTCTTCTTCTGAGACACCCATCACACATATATTCATGTGCTTCATGTTGTCATTCAATTCCCTGAATTACCTGCTCATATTTTTCCATTCTTTTCCCTATATTTTCTTTTCTTTTCAGATTTCATATGTCCTGTCCTCCAGTTCACTAATCCTATCTTCTGCCTCTTGAAATCTGACACTGTAGGTTTCATTTTTTTTAAATTTCTTCTACTGTGCCTTTCATTCCCATAACTTCCATGATTTATTTTTTCTGACTTTTGATTTCTTGTTTTTGTTCATACCCTGCTTTCTTTACATCCTCCCTCAATTCACTGATTTGATTTTTGATGAGGTTTTCCATGTCTGTTTGAACATTCTGAATTAATTGTTTCAACTCCTGTATTTCATTTGAATTGTTGGTTTATTCCTTTGGCTGGGCCATCTCTTAAATTTTCCTAGTATGATTAATTATTTTTGCTGGCATCTAGGCACTTAATTACTTTAATTAGTTTATTCTGGAGATTGTTTCCATTTTTTTTACCTAGAATTTTTTTGCTGGGTGACTTTGTTGTCTCTGTTCTTTGACATTCAATTCAGCTTATTCTGGACCTCTAGCTTAGGTTTCGTTTAACACATCAGAATTTTTCAGTTCTTGTTTTCTTCTTTTTTGCCCTACCTGTATGGTGCCTCCCCCCTCAGAAGGGTCTACTTAGGTATGTAGACCCCAGCCAGATTTTCCCAAACCAAACTGGCCTCCTGTCAGGAAGAACAAGTCACCTGCATCAGCTTTCCCTGAAGGTGAGGCCCAGCTAATTGAAAGGTTTTCCTATGAAGCCTCTGGACTCTCTACTTTTTCTGTTTTGCCCAGTATGTGGCACTTGTCTGCCTGCAGATCCCACTAACATTAGATGATGTGGTACCTTTAACTTCAGCAGACTCTTCCTGCTGGGGGCATGGTCAAGACAGTGAGGTTGCAGTCTGGTTTTAATCACTTCAGTTTTCCAGACCCTGGCATCTGAACTCCTTGGGGGAGGTATTCCACCTGAGCTGGGCCCACCCCTCTCCTGGAGAAGGCACAGGATCCAGACATACACTCAAACAAGCTTAATTCTGCCTATGCCTGGGGCAGTGGAGCCTGAGAGGCCTTGCAACTGTGTCCAAAGAGCTGTCAAGCCTTAAAAATACAGCCACCACAATGAAAGAGAAAAATCCTTTTCAGAGCAGGACCACTGTTCCTTGGGTTTGCCAATCAAGAACTTAAGTTGGTACATTGCTCTGTGTATCTTCAGGTCCTATGTGCCCCCTCCATTTGTTCAGGGCCCAGACCTTTTTGAATCCAAAAAAAGCCTCTTTTTTTTTCTTTTTCCATTGGCACAACCCCCACGGATCTGGAGCAAAACCCAGTGACCTCAGCTTTTACTCGCGGTTAAGCTGGGCTTGGGGCCTATTTTTAGTAGCCAGAACTTGTTAATTAATTCCACAATTGGAATTTGGTTGTGCTCAGCCCCTGCTGCTGGTAAAGTCCCTTTCCTTTCCCCTCTGAGAAACAGCCTGTGGGGGAGGGGCACCAGCCACAAAAGCTTGGGGGAACTCACAGTTCTGGGGGGGCTCACAGATTTTCCCTTGGTCCATATTGGGGTATGTTGTTTGTCTGGTCACTGACGTGGCCACAGCCATTGTTCTGTACTCCTCCTGGCTATTTACTAGCTGCTTTGGAAGATGAACTAAATTCCTCATCTCACTAAGGCACCATCTTTGGACAACTCCAACATGGATCTGGCATGCCCTTATTTAGAACCAGGTATTTTTCTATGTATGATACCTCCAACTCTGAATTCAGTCCAGAAAAGCCAGGCTGTGTCGTTTTTCTAAAACATTCTCACCCCCATATGAAACCCCATCATCTACAGTCTGTGGGACAAGGAAGTGTGGGCCTCTGAGGAACTGCTGAATATAAGTTCTCAAATGATAGCCAGAATGATTTAGAATTATAACACTACATTTTATCCAAGTGTTTCACAAATACATTTGATAAAATTATGGAATAATTAAATAAACTTTTACTTATAACATTGAAAATCACTGGCTCCAAAATTAATATGGAAAATGGTAGCGATTAGATATCTGATATTTCAATAACATGCAAATATGGGAGTCAGAGGATTTAGTTTACAAATTGCACATTTAAGACACTAATTCTTTAGGATTTCCTCTCTATTTTGAAATTCTGGTATTTCATGAATTTTAAGTTTATCTAGTTTCTAAATTAATTGGACAGATATACATTTAGGTTCCATGATCATAATTCAAAATTCTACAACCCACCTAAGTAAATCAGTTTTAAATTTTGCATACACACTTCTAATTAAGTGTGTGGTTGTATAGAAAGAAAAATATAAATAAAGTTCAATATGAATATTGACATGCATATGTATGTGTGTAATAAATGAATGTGTGCAGAGTGATTATTGCAGAGTGAGAGAAAGAGATGAAATATCCATAAGAGCATAATTTTATTGTCTACTTTTTCATTTATCAATATGCTGTAATTATTTTCCTTAATAATTCAGTCTATTCACAAACCGTGATTCCTATTGCCTATCTTGCATTAACAATCCAGCATAACTTGTCATTACTAGTAGTGTTCTAAAATTTGTCCTTAATACAATGATGCTGGATACAGACACATTTTTGTATTTTCAGAAAGCTAATGCTCTCATCATATCCCATCCTTCTATATGAATGTGGGATGTCTTGATATGGCTCATTGGCCTGTTCTGTGAAGACTTGGAGAATGACTTGTTAAAAATAAGTGAATATCCTCTGAGAAGATTAACCTTGCATTTTGACCTCTAGGATTCATATCCTAACAGTTGTTTCTCTGTCTAAAGAATCTGAGAAAATTTCACTGGAAACATGTCTACATCGACTGAACCCCAGGGTACCTTTCATATTCTCATTCTTAAAACTGATTAGAGAACAAAAGACAGTCAGAAATTGCCATAATTTGTAACAAGAAATAAATGTGTATGAGCAAATAGAAAGAGTATGTAAAAAACAAATTCAGAAAATAGAAATCCAAATATAAAATAATCTCCCATTTCATATTATCAGAGGCATAAAATTATTTAATTTATAGAAGTTAAAAAGAAACAAATGGACACCAACATGTGAGAGAGAACAAGACAGGAAAAGGAGAGAGTTCCAAAAGCATCAAGAAAAAAAGCAATGTGCTACATACCAGGGAGCCATAATGAGATTGAGTGTTGATTTTTCATCAGAAACTATGCAGGCTTGCATAGTTTGGTTGGTTAAACTACTGAAATAAAACAATTTCTAACCCAGAATTTCATGACTAGTGAGATTTCCTTCCAAATATGAAGAAGATAGTAAGACATTCCAGAAAAACTAAAGCTAAGAATATTCATCAACAGTGGACCCTTCCTACAAGCAATGCTAAAGGGATTTCATCAGAATGAAAGGTGAGGACATTATACTGTGGTTCAAAGTGTCATAAACAAATAAAGACCTATGGTAAAGGTAACCATTTGAGTAATTATTAATGACAGTATTATTATAGTACATTGTTGGCTAAGTAAATCAGGTGCTAAAATGTAAATGCCTAGTCATAATTATAAGCCTATTGTTTTGGACATAAATTGTACAAAGATATAATTGGAATCTATACAAAAAAATAATGATGGACAGAAAGGCATAGGAAAAGTATATTTGTATGCTATTGAAGTTGTTGATATCAAACCTAATACGTCTTTTAACTTTTAGGATGTTAACTTTAAACCCTATTGTAACCAAAAGGAAAATAGATGAAAAATATGTCCATAGAGGAAAGAGAGTAACTCAATATGATACAACACACAAAAAAATTAAAAAAAATATAAAGTAGGCATTAGCAGAAGAATTAAGGGACAAAAATTAATACATACAAAGCATAGATAGAAAATGGTAAAAGAAAGTCCTGCATTATCATTAATGACTTAAACATAGATGAATAAGGCAGAGATTAGTAGAATGGTTTAAAGAACATTACCAGATTTTACGTGTTTACAAGATTCTCACAACAAATTCAAAGATAGAGTAACATTGAAACTGAAAGGATAGAGAAGTATAGACCATACAAGTGGTAATCAAAAAAAAAAACTGGAGAAGCTATAAAATATTAGATAACATTGACTTTAAGAAAAAAACAGTTATGAGATACAAAGGCAGTTATTATATTCTGATACAGAGGGCAATTCAAAATAAAGATATGACAATTATATGCAAGGTGCCAATATATATGAAGAAATGAATGACAGAATTCAAGGAAAAATTAAAAGTTCTATAGTTTCAGTTGGAGATTTTAATATGTCACTTCAAATAAGGGATAGAACATCTAGTCAGAAGATCAACAAGGAAATGAGAAACTTGAATGACACTTTAAGCCAACTAGATCTAACAGATATATGGAGAACACTTCACCCAACACATAAGAATATACCTTTTTCTTGATTATACATGGGTCATTTTCCAAGATAAACTATATTTTAGGTGAAGAAACAAGTCTCAGTGATTTCTTTTAAAATATGAAATCATACAATGCATATTTTTTGAAGTTGAATGAAATTAGGAATAAAAACAGAAGATGAAATGGAAAAATTCACAAATATGTTGAAATTAAGCAAAATTCTCTTAAACAACAGTGGGTTAAAGAAAAATTTATTAGAAAAATTAGGAAATATTATGAGGAGAATGAAAATGAAAATACAACATACTAAAATCTATGAGATGTAGTGAAGCCAGTCAGAGAGGGAAATTTATACCTGTAAATGCTTTTATGAAAAAGAAGAAAGAAATCAAATTAAATACCTATAGCCTAAAGTATAGAAAAAGAAAAGCAAACTAAACACAAAACAAACCAAAGGAAGGAAATAACAAAGATTTGAGAAGAGGTAGATGAAATAAACAAAAAAGCAATAGAAAAAAATCAATGAAACATAAAGGTGGTTCTTTGAAAAGATCAATAAAATTGACAAATCTTTAGCTATACTGACAAAGAAAAAGGAAAAAATATACATAACAAAAATCAGAAATGAAAAGGGTAAAATTACTACTGATCCCACCTAAATAAAATGGGCTACAAGAGGATGCTATGACAACCATATGCCAATAAAGTAGACAAGCTATCTAAATTTACTCAAGAAGTTATAGAACATTTCAGCAAACCTATTAATAATAAAGTGAGTCAGTCAGTAATCAAAACTTACCAATAAAGATAAGCCCAAGATCAGGTGACTTCACAAGGGTTTTCTATCAAATATTCCAAGAGGACTTACAACACAAAAAAATCAAATAAATGTAAAAGCAGGCATTAACAGAAGAATTGAGGGATGATAATGAATACATACAAACCATAGATAGAAAATGGGAGAAGAAAGTCCTGAATTATCATTAGTGACTTAAATGTAAATGGATAAGGCAGAGATTAGTAGAAAGGCTTAAAGAGCATTATTAGATTATACGTGTTTATAAGACATACACATCTCAAAGTCTGAAGAGAGAAAAACATTTCCTGTGCCAGTTTGAAACTTCTGTGAAACCCAAAAAAACAATGTTCTTTTTTCCTGATTCAATAATGTTGGTTGGGATCATTTTTATCAAGCTGTTTCCATGGAGACAAAATATGGTCATATGTGGGTGGGACCATATGACTAAGTAGTTTCCATGGAGATGGGTGCCCACATGACTAAGTAGTTTCATGGTGGGTTGCTTTCTGGAATCCTAAGGGAACCATTTTAGAAAAATCTTCAGAGCCAGCACAGAGGGAGAACTTTGGAGATGCAGAAAAAAGTGCCCCTGGGGAATCTCTTTTGAAACTAGAAGCCAAAGAACTTGTAGATGCCAGTCACATACCTTCCTAGATCAGCCTTTCTTGATTCAAGGTATCTTTCTCTGGATGCCTTACTTTGGACAATTTTATGGCCTTAGAACTATAAATTTGTAACAATAAATTTCCTTTATAAACACCATTCTTTTGGGGGTATATTGCATTTCCAACAGCATTAAAAAACTAAAACACTCCATGATTCATTCTATAAGGTCAATGTCACCCCAATACCAAAGCAAGATAAATATATAAGAAAAGAAGACTACAGACCAATATATCTTATTAGTATATCCAAAAATCCTCAAGAATATTAGCAAGCTAAATCAAATAGCATATCAAAAGAATCATACACCATGGTAAATTGGGATTTACCCCTGGTATGCAAGTTGGTTCAACATACAAAAATTCATCAATGTAATGCATCAACAAATTAAGGGAAAAAATACGTGAATATCTCAGTTGATATAGAAAGTGCATTTGATAAAATCCAGCTCCCCTTATTGATAAAAAACACTTAGAATCTTAGGAATAAAAGGAACCTTCCTCAACATGACAAAGAGCATACGTGAAAAACCCACAGATAATGTTCTACATAATGGTGAAAGATGGAAAGCTTTCCCTTTAAGATCAGGAAGAAGACAAGGATGTACCATCACCACTATTATCATCTTTGCCCTGGAACTTCAGAACAATTAAGCAAGAAAAAGAAATTAAAAGAATTCAAATTGAAAAGGGAGAGGTAACGTTTTCCCTATTTGTGATGACACATTCCTTTATATAGAAAATCCTAACAAGTATGCAACAAAGCTTGTATAGCTAAAAAAGGAATTCAGCAAATTGGAGCAGTACAAGATCAATACCCAAAACTCTATAGTGTTTATATATGTGTGCAATGAATACTTGCAAGAATAAATCAAGAAAAAAACTTGAATTTAAAATAGCAACTAAAAAGTCAAATATATAGGAATAAACCTAACAAGGATGTAAAGGACTTGTAGACAGAAAACTACAAAACATTGATAAAAGAAATCCTAAGAAAATGGAAAATTTTTCTGCATTTTGTGGATTGAAAGTCTATATATTATTAAGATATCAGTTCTACCTAAAGCAATGTATAGATTCATGGAAAACCCAATCAAAATTCCAACAATTTTTTTTCAAAATGGGAGTCAAAGATAAAGCTCATAATAAGAGATTCCTCAAAGGCCACATAAAGGCAGTGAGAAAAGATGAAATACAACTAGATAATGAAAACTAGAGAATACTCTAATTCTCTGAGTGCTATTGAAGTACTAATTAAAATTATGATAATCTAATTTCATATTTATTTTTTCCTTCTCATAGGAGCCAAAAAATAGAAAAACAGGTTACATATTGCAATATTGGCAACTTCATGTGGAAAATTCCATTCTCACAAACTGAATGGCTACACGGTAATTACAGAACCTAAAGTTAATTCTCATGAACTTACATATTGTATACATATGTTATTGTTTACAATAAATATTATCTGTGACAGTTATTATTGCAATATAAAAATTACACACAATGTCTATCATTGTCAAATAAAAGTATTTCCATTCTGTGCATTTATGAATCTGTTTAACAAAGTAAATAGGCAAGAAATTTAGTTCATATAACACTGACAAGTGAAAAATTAGACTTGCAGAACACCATCATAATAATATGTTTTTATGTGTTGTGTGCTTTCTGAACACATCTGTGGGCACATATATTAACATAGTATAGTGGTCTTTTCCTACTGTCTTCCAAATTTAAAAAATTATTTTTTAATTTTTTTTAATTCAGTCACAAAATTGTTGAAATAGAAACTAAAACAACCCCTAATAGAAACACACACATGAATACACAAAGACCAGCAGGCATGTGCCCAAAACATTCCTTCTCAATGATTACCTGACACCACCACTGAGCTCTCAACCCATAAGAGAAAACGAGACATCTTAAGTCACTGGATTCTTAGATGTGCAATTTTTTTTAAAAGTTACTCCCTTTCTTCCCAGTGTGGATGGAGTTGGGCATGCACCCCAGCCAGGGCATGAGGGATTTCTAAAAACTTGATCACCCATTCAATAAACAAATATTGATGTTACCCTGGATATATATCAGGCTCTGTGCTAGAGAATGGTCATATGTGCATATGTAGCCAATACACATAGAGAATACACACAATCTCTAATGTACAACATGTTTAATACAGGGTGTTTTGATAAAAAAGAGGATACAACAGTTGATTCTGGATACAGTTCCTAGCAGATGTGAAAATTGAGATGTCTTTTTAAAAATAATATATTAATTTTTCATTGTGGTAAAATATGTATAATACAAAATCATTTTAAACATTTCGATTGGACAATTCTTTGACAACATATATTGACAATACTGTGGAAATTGTATCACTATTTCTAGACTATTTTAATCATCTGAAGCCAAAACTCATGCTCATTTAGCAATAACTTCCCATTCACTACTCTCTTCACTCCTGTCAACCCACTATTCTGCTTTTTGATTATATGAATTTACTCCTTCAAAGTACTTCATATAA
Organism: Tamandua tetradactyla; assembly: GCF_023851605.1. Lineage (NCBI taxonomy): Eukaryota > Metazoa > Chordata > Mammalia > Pilosa > Myrmecophagidae > Tamandua > Tamandua tetradactyla. The sequence goes on along the minus strand of NC_135335.1, from coordinate 47,029,128 downwards.
AAGAAATCATCTATTATGTCTTTTTTGTCTAGTTTATTTCACTGAACATAATGTCTTCATGGTTCATCCATGTTGTAGCATTTACTAGCTTATGTTATTGCATTTCTGCATCATCCATGAAAACTGCTGTGTATGTTGGGGTATCATGGAAATAAGCTGAAATAGGCAAAAATTGCTTTTAATCATACCATGAGTTCAATGATGACTATTCCAATGATTCTATTAGTTCCTAATTTCTGAATTTACTTAGTACATAGTATGGCATGTTTTTGAATGAATTCATCCATGGTACCATTTCTAGGAGAGGAGCAATGAAACAGCTGTACAGGTTTTCCCAGTCTTCCAGAATTGTTTTGAGAGTGCAAACAAATGTCCAAAGACATCAGTTCTGAATTATGAATTATGAAAAGTATATAGACATTTTAACAAAGAAAATTTGATGAATATGTTCCCTGTCAAGTTAAAGTTTCCAATAGCAGGGGTTTAAAAAAAAATCAAGCAGCCCTTTCTGTTCAGAATGTAGAACTTCCGTTTTGCACTACATGGAAGTTCTGGAAATATTAAAGTCTAAAAAAGTAATGGAGGAAACCCTTTAAAGTTACCAAAATGAAAGAATGAATCAGTTTCATTTATTCCTCATAGGAAAATCTAATTCTTACTCTACTTTTTTCTGAACAAAGATGTCCAGAACTGCATAAGAACATTTCCCTGTGATGAAATGATGAGACTACCAGAAAAGTATAGAAAGATTGTAATAGGTACTTAACCACTTCTGGACCCTAACACCCAATATCATCATTCTTATAGTTTTACAGAAGTACTTCTATCCTACTCCATTATGGGGTATCCCAGATTTTATGGAACAATTTATGACTTTCTTCAGAGTTTTCCATAACACCATTCTTTATACATGTTACTCAAACCTGATAATCTACTCACTTTTCAGTAGTAAACAGGAAATGTATGAGTAAAAGAAAGAGAATGCTAGCAGTAGTGGAAATTATGTTCATGAGGTATATTGGATCACTCACAATCACCTATGGAAGCTGCAGACACAGAGAATAATGCAGGCAGGAGCAAAGTCTAAATTACAACCCAGGGCATGACAGTAGGGTGTGGCTGCTGCTGTTTCCATAAGCATTGACGCTGGCACTGCTAATGCTGGTGCAGTTGCCCCTCTCTCACTGAGTTCTCTGGATCCTATTGCCTCTTATCACCCTTTCCAGTGACAACTCCAGGAAGGTCTGCTTCTTCACTTCACCCACTTTGTGCTTCAAAGGTCCCTTCTTTATTCACCAAATAGTTTAGTTTTCACCAAGTACAGACAACAAGTTAAACAATTCAAGAAAAGCCCCCAAAGGGCTCACAATTGATGTGTCCTATAAATACAAAATAAACCGTTGTGGACTTACATGCTGAGAAATGAAGTTTTTTTGTTTTGTTTTGTTTTTGTAGCCGCATCACTGTTTTTCCAACAGTGAATTGAAATGGGAGTTCTCAGATATTGTATTGTCATTAAGGTAATGAGTTGTTAGCATAGGCTGCTTATTTATTGAGTTTATAGATCAAGTCTTTAATAGCGTTCGGGAGAAAGTACTGGTACAGTGACTTTTCTCCTGAGTTGAATCTGTGAGAAAACCTAGAAGAATCATCTGACTAAATCAGCTGTATCTTAGAATAGAAATTTCCAGAGGAGGTGGCAATAGCCTTGTTTTAATTAGAAGTCTGTCAGGGGCTGAGGAGAGGAGCAACTGACACGTTTTCAGGGGCAGAAGACATGATGACAACTGTTACAGTGTGTCCATCTGGATGTCATTAAGCTTTTGGGCACAAAGATTGTGATGGATGATTCAGTACTTCCTTAGAGTACCCAATTCATTGTACTTGGGTTGATCTCAATGATATGGTCCCCTTTTTCTTTCCTATGATATTCCTTAAATGTCACAACATCAATCATGACATAGTCTCAAAGAAGTGCACAAGCTGAGCTGCTTGGATTGGTTAAGGACTGTGGTGGTACAAGACTGCCAAAATGTAGGAACTTATTTAAAATTCACATAATTTTGACTTTTAAAAACATTATACAGTTTCTCAGCATTATTTTGGCTTTATCTCATTTTGGTTTATCATCCTGCTGTTTTCAGTTCTGCTTAAGTATTATTCACCCTAATGAGGCTCCTGGAAGACATTGTTCATCCTTACACACCCAAAATGTGTTGAGAATGCACCTACTTCCTTACTGACAAATTCTCCTTTCACATATGTTGACTTTTGTGGTTATATTCCAAAAACTAGTTTAATTTCTGTTAGGAACTATAAAGGTGAATTACTGAACATATTTTCTGTGGTTTTATCCCTAGCCCTTATACATCCTGTCTCCTTGCAAATCTGAATCTTCTTGAATTTGTAATGCAGGTTCTTCATTGACTTGGTGCATGTCATTAAACTATTTTCCTTTCAGTTTCTCCTGAAATATTTATGTGCAGAATTTGACTCTTTCCTTCCAGGCACTCTATCTGATTTATCGTATACTTTCTCCTTTCTACTTGAAGTGACATATGATGCCTATCATTGCTCCAAAGTTTGCTTTCTCTATTCTCCAAGCTACACTGAGGTAACTTCCTTATGTTGTTTTGTGTCTGAGTGAATGTTCAAACAGACAATTTTATGTCTTTAAAAATTTCCAGTTCATTGTCATCAAAGTAGCAGATGCTCTCCCATAAGGACCTTTATTTTGCCTTCTCAGTGTGTCAGTTATTTTGCTAAGTGCCCACATTCTTTTTCCCAATAAGCACACACTGGCTTACTATTTCCTCACCCAATATTTAAAAGTGAATTCTTAGAAATGTTCTGCTTCTACCCTATCATTCATTGGTTACAATTTTTCCAGGATTAATTTTTACACAAAGTAATTGTATATCCAAATCATCAATGTCAAGAGAGTGAAAGTGCTACCTGGTGCTATAAGTAAAGTTAGTGCACATCTTCTATTATATTACCTGAAGAGTCAAGACCAATCCACAGTATTTCTCAAAGTTGCAAAAGGCTAAGAATATACCTTTACTGCAGATTTATTCATTCAATTTATTGTTGATGAACAGTACGAATATGTCCAGTTTTGTCAACTACAAGCAATTTTGCTGTGAACATTGTTATTCCTATTCCTATTCCTACAGTCCTCATTGTTTCTTTATCACTACTACATTCTGCATCTCGTATGGTGTATATTTCCTTCTAAAGTTCTAAATTTTCATTTTCACACTTACATCTACAATCTAACTGAAGTTTACATATACGTATATGATGTAAAGTTGATTATAATTATATATTTGTCACATGAACACACATTTCTCTTTGTGGCACTTATGGAAAAGTTTGTTATTTCTCCAAATACTATGTAATACTGATTATGTAATATATCTGTGATCTTTTTTGAAGCCTACTATTCAATACCATTGGTTTACATATATACAACTGTATAAGTTTCATGCTCTTCTGATTCCTGAAGCTGTAGAATTAACCTTATTGTTCAGAAGACTATGGCCACATATGTATTTTCTTCTAAAAGTATCTTGTGTTTTTGTAATTTTAAAAAATTGAGGAAAAATTCACATAACATACAATTCACCATTTTAACCACTTGAAAGTGTGCAATACAGGGATTTTTAGTATATTCACAACATCCTCAGTTTCTAATTCTAGAAAATTTCATTGACCAAAAAAGAATCCTTCTTCCCATTTAGAATTCATTTCCCACTCCTTCCTCTCCCCAGCCCCAACACTCCAGAGACATGTTGAGCTGACAGCTTATATCAAGGCAAGGAAGAGGTGTGTAGATGGAGGACAGTCCACCAGGTGGTATAAAGAAGAATATTAATATTTCTTTTTACTGCTTTACAAATTCAAGCAACATGTTAGCTTAGGACCTGTCTAAACTTCTTTCTATCATTCCATATTCTGCTTATGTGCTGTCCAAGCTGAAACATTAGCTCCCCTTTCAATTTTCCAGTCTCTATTTACTTTTATATCAACTGTTTTAATTTCAAAATTTAATTTCTGGTCTCTCATATACAACCATGACAATATCTGTTTAAATTGCCTCCCTCTGAGAAGGGAAAAACATTATTCTTCCTTCTCACATTGAATTCTTGTACAGATATAAACTTCTTCCATTGCCTTGGAAACCTTGAAGAAGAAAAAGGAAACTGCATCTTGTCATGCTTTACAGATCGCAAGATGCCTTTTGGAGTAAGAGTCATGTCATTATTATTTTCTATTTTATTTTACTCAGATTACTTTCGTTCCCTCTGTCCTCTTCAGATATCAGAAAATTTAATGTTTAAGGGAAATCGTGCCCCTTACATAAATTCCAGAGAAATATCTAGATTAAAAGTAAGGATACAGAATAGATAGCTATCTTGAGAGGAAGAATTTGTTGCTTTTAGGGAATTAGAGAAGTTCTGAAGCAACATTCAGTATTTATAAAAAACAAGGGGAAAATTTGTACAGTAGGTTGAATGTGGTAGAATCCAAGATGAGCTATCCTCAATAGTCTCCTGTTTGGTATCTGTGATTTCCATGTCTAAAAATAAAATCCTAGGTGTGAAATGGGTGATGTTTTTAAACATTACCACCTTACGAATGGTGGAGAAAATCTTATTTTGGTCATTTTCTCAATACAAAAATAGTCAAAATGCTCCATTTTATGAGAACTAGATATATGAAGACCCAAGACAATCTCAACATTTTTTAAAGGAAAAGGAAAAAGACCATTTTTCAGGACAGAGATATTAGAATTATAAGACCATGACAGGGACATATATTATGATCATATTTCAAAAATTAAGGGAAAGTACTATGGAATTAAAACAAAAAATAGAGTATTTCAGAGAAGTAGAAGACATAAAAGAACCAAAAGGAGATTTTAGAAGTAAAAGCAACAATCATCAAATTATAAAATCCATAGATGTGCTCAGTAGTAGAATGGAGAGGACAGAGGAAAGAGTATAGCTTGTATAACTTGCTACGTTCATGGGCACATTATGCTCTTTGCTGTAACTGGATGTTTTTCAATTCTGTGCTATTCCATGCTATGGGTTATGTTCAAAAAGAAAACATCAGTACTACCACAGCAACAGCAATAGTAAATGATGGGGGGATGGACAAGCATTAAGAGGAGATTTGGATTTCCTATTTGGTGAGTGTCATGGTTAGGGACAGGTGTCAACTTGGCCAAGTTGTGGTACCTGTTTATCTGATTGGGCAAGCGCTGGCCTGTCCGTTGCAATGAGGACATTTCATAAGATTAGGTCATGATCACGTCAGCTGCATCCACAGCTGATTCCATTTGTAATCAACCAAAGGGGAGTGTCTTCTGCAATTAGTGATGCTAAATCTAATCATGGGAAGCCTTTTAAGGAGGACTCAGAGGAGACAGGTTGCATTCTTGTTTTGGCTGGTGAACCTCTCCTGTGGAGTTCATCCAGGCCATCCATTGGAGTCATCGGCTTCGCAGCCTGCCCTGTGGATTTTGGACTCTGCATTCCTACGGTCACGTGAGACACTTTCATAAATTTTATATTTGCAAGTGTTCCCTGTTGATTCTGTTTCTCTAGAGAACCCTAACTAATACAGTGAGGGTGTGTTTATTGATTTTCTTTCTCTTAGGAACAATGAAATTATCTAATATTGAGATTGTTGATGGACTATAGATGTTGGGCACTGTACATGATGCCTGATAAATGCAGGTGGCTAATGGATTCAGCAGCTGAGAAATACACTGGCAAATGATTGTGTGCACTTATGAATGTTGTGCTGCTACAAAAGGGGACAAAGTTGTGAGGCATCCAACAATGTGAGTGAACATGTGGGACATTTGTTGAGGCAGAATAAGCCAGAAACAAAAGAACAACAATGGTATGGTCAATTTTAGAAAATGCTTCTTAGAAAACAGAGGTCTAGATTGTAAGCTTTTACAGCAGACAATGAAGATACATACACACAAATATATATATAACTTAATATTTAGAGATAAGAATGAAGCTGATCAGGTTGGTGTTAAAGTAATTCAGAACACAAGGGTAAGGAAGACAGTCTATATATTTTAAACCACACATACTCTTTGATACCAAAGGAAGAAAGCTTTATTTTGTCTGAAACTGAAATTTTTTGTAGTGCATAATCTAACTCAACCTACTTGTATAGCTCATTCGAACAATTAAAACACAGGGAACCCAGAATAAGAAAGAGGTCCTTTAATCCTGTATAGATTATTTCAGTGCCTGGACATATCCTAGAGTTAAGCAGATAATCATAAAGTATTGGCAAAGCCCCTTGAAGGATGGGAGAAAAAATGTGGAACTATTAAACCTTACCATCAGGAAATCCCTTGATACTGTGTCAAACTTTAGGGACACCCAAATCAATAGGCCATACCCTCAATCCTGAGGCTTACTTACAATCATGTGAATCTTATGTACATAGTGGAGAAGCTAAGACTATCTATAGGCATGCCTAAGAGTTACTTCTAGAAGACCTCTTTTGTTGCTCAGATATGGCTTCACTCTCTCTAAACCCAATTCTGCAAGTGAAATCATTGCCATCCCCACTATATGGGACATGACATCCAGGGGTGCAAGTTTCCCTGGCAACGTGGGAGATAACTCCTAGGGATGAATATGATCTTGGCACCATAGGATCAACAATTCCATGCTGGACAAAAGGGATAAAAGAAGTTGTAACTAATAAAATAGTTGCAGAGAGAGTTCAAATCAGAGAGTCAAGAGGCTACTCTGAAGGTTGCTCTTATGCAAGCTTCAGTTGGACCATGTTACCCATCATAACCTGCCAAACCCAAAACAGGACCATTCAAGCCAATCCTGAAGAACACCGAATGCAATATATAAGATTCCACAAGGGCTCCATGATGTTGAGTAACCTTCCAGAAACTTACAACCTCCAAATGGGTCCCTGGTCCATATAAGTCCTGCAACCTAGAGGGCCCTGCCTCTCCAAACATCAGATAGTTCCATCTCCTTACCCCATATTAGTGTCAGACCCTTTCAATATGAAAATTTTGGAATTTTCATAGTCCAAACACCCCTAAAAAGAGAATGGATAGACCAAAGGTGATGGTGTAGTTATTCAGTGAAGATAGGATTTAACAAATGAATATGAATGCTGAATCTTTTAGTCTCTTTTAGTCACCAGTATCTTAGAGCACCTAGAAGTAAAAACCTAAAATTGTGGAATTGTAACCCATGTTCAAACTTTGAAATATATTAACTAATTGCGGTGCTGTGCTCTGAAATTTATTGCTTTTTTTGTATATTTGTTATTTTTCACACAAAAAAGTCAATTGTCATGATAAAAACATATTTAAGCCTTTTAGTCTTCTATATTCTGGAGCAGCTAGAAGGAAAAATCTGAGAGGATTGTATGTTAGCCCATGACAAACTCTGGGATCGGTCCTGTAACTGCTTGTTGAAGAGTGTTTTGAAAATTATTGCTTTTTTATATATATGTTATACTGTACCATAAAAAGTAAAAACAAAACAAAACAAAACAAAAAACATTTATCATGTAGTTCGGTGGTAGACTTCTCACCTGCCATGCAGAAGACCCAGTCCCAGACCATGTACTTCCCAAAACAAATAAGAAAGAAAAACTTAGTAAAAAGCTACATACAGTAATCAAAACTGTGATTCTGGAGCAAGGACAGACCAATACACTAATAGAAATGAATTGAGAGTTCAGAAATAAACCCTCACATCAATGCTAATTACATTATGGAACAGGTCTACCCAATGGGGAAAGAACCGTCTCTTCAAAAAATTGTGCTGAGTAAACTAGAGATCCATATGCAAAAGAATGACAAAAGAAGCTTTACCCAATACCACATACAAAAATGAGTTCTAAAGAGATCAAAGACTTCAACATAAGTACCAAAACTATTAAACTTCTAAAATAATACATAGCTATACATGTTCAGTTTATTTTATTAGGCAATGGTTTATTAGAGATTACATGAAAAGCAACAAGTAAGAAAATAAAGCAATAGATAAATAGACCATCATAAATATTAAACTATTTTATACATCAAAAAGGATTATGTCAAGAAATTAAATGACAACTCACAGAATGGAAAAAATGCTTTTAATCCATATACTCATAAGAGTATAATATTCAGAATATATTAAAGAAATCTTAAAATTCAAAAACAAAAAGATAATTTAAAAATGGGCAAAGAATGTGAATGGACATATCTGCAAAGAAATGGCTAAGAGAAATAAGAAAAGATGCTGAAAATCATTAGCCATTAAGTAAATGTAAATAAAAAACACAGTGAGATACAATTCCACATGACTAGAGACACTACTATTGGAATATGTAAAATAATAGATGTTGACAAGGGTCTTAAGAACCAGGAACTTTCACATCTTTGTAGTGGGATTATAAATTGGTGCACTGGTGTGGTTTGTATGTTTCTCAAAATTAAGTGCTGAATTACTGTGAGACTCACCAATCACACTTATAAGTATATACCAAAATAATTACAAGCAGGAGCTCAAATAGGTATTACAACACTGATGTCCATAGGGGCATTATTTGTAATTGCCAATTGGTGAAAGTTACTCAAGTGCCCCACAGCAGAGCAATAAACAAATTGAGATATTATCACTTGATGGGAATATAAGTTGACAAAAAGATGGAATGAAGCTCTGATACATGCTGCAACATGGATGGGTCTGATAGACACCATCTTGAGTGAAATAAGCCAGATAGAGTATGAAAAATATTGAATGATCTCACATGAAATAATTTTAAAATGCAATTTCACAGAGTCATAAACTGGAGTATAGCTTACTATGAACAGGGTTAGGACTGAGTGATGGGGAATTAATGCTTAATTGGTATAGAATTCCTGTTTGAAGCGATGGAAAAGTTTTGGTAACAAAGGTTCCACAACTAAGATAAAATGTAAATAATAAGGAAAACACTGGGATGGGGAAGGGCAGTGGAGTTTAAGGGAATTTTATTTTCAGCATATTTCTGTAAACAATAACTTTAGTAAAAATAAAAGCAAAAAATAAAAAGGGAAAGTAACATATAAGAGGAAGAACTTTCATGTGCTTAGGAGTTTTCAGGCAATTTTGGAATTATAAAGTTAGAAAACTGAAATTCCTTTCATTTGAGCTACAGGTATAATATGAGCAAAATAAAGGTGTAAAGTAGGTATTCTCTAGAATTAACTCCACTAGATGTAGAAATCCTTACTTGTTGGTATAATATTTATTTGGATGTTACACTTTTTGTAGTACTAATTCATAAGATTAAAACAGGCATCCCTGTACACTGGCAATTCATAATTTATGATTCAAGTTTCTGGAACTCTATAAAATTCAGGTTTAAGCTGATTTTTATTAGAAAATTAAAACAGGCAACAAGTGGACTCTGAGCAAGCTAACTTGGTCTTTTATATAATAAAGAACCAGATAAGGGGGGAAGAAAAATGAAATGGGTTTACAGATCACATGGCAAAACAAACATCTGATACCACAAATAAAACTCTCATTCTAAACTATTTTTCATAGTTGACTTTCTGATTCATGGTATCCAGTATTTGAAGTATAGAAATCTACTAATGCAATCCTTAAAAAAATATGAAAAGTGACAATTATGTTTTTCTTTACTGGGTAAGTTAAAAATACCAACCATGTCTTATGGTACAGGTGGGAACTCATGTGCAGAAGTGCAGTAGTTGTGAAATTACTAAATTCTCAGCATCCCTCAGTAGGTGCATCAGTGGGCTGTGCTCCATTAAAGGAAATGCTTCTCTGTTCTTTTTCTTGAGTATACATTCATATAGTCTTCTATGTCAATACAAACATTTTGGTCTTAGGTACCAAGTCTAGTACACTCAGCTGCATGCTGTCTGGCCCACCAAATGGAGAACCAGGGTCCTTTCCCCTGGGAAGCTGAGTTTGCAAGCTCTCCCACCACCGTGGAAATAAGAAAACATGGCCACTGAGAAAGAAAGATACCCACAGCAAAAGAGCTACCTACTTGAGGGCACATCTGAAGTGATTCACTAGGTAATTTTGGTCAGTAACCCAAATAAATCTGCCATTACAAACTGTTATTCAACATTTTATAAAGCACTTACACTTGACTAAATACTGGGGATAAAAGACAACTAAGTCGTAAAGTTGCTCATAGCATAGTGATAAAAATGATGTAAACAACAGTAGAAAGGGTTAGGGTTGTATGGATCAAAATGCTGTTGTTAGGGGAATCTGGAAAAGTCACTTTGTGAAATATTCAGAAAGAAGCAGCACAGAGGAGATATTTGAAGGATGTACAAAAGAACCTTCAAGGAAAAATGAGGATACAGGAAATTTTCCAGAGAGCTAAACAAAAACATGAGTCTAGCTCAGCACAACCTAAGGGAAAGAATAAGGGGGATAACCACAGGGGCTGAATCAAGACAGTGCTTGTGCGTCAGTCCACATGTTTTGGGTTTTCTTTTGGAGATGTTAGAAGCTACATAGGTGTGAAAGACCACAGGTATGGGTATATAATGAATGGATTTCAGTCTTTAAATGATTGTACTAAAATGTGATTACAGTAACTTGAAAAGAAAAAATTCATTAGAGTGTAATAAAAATAGAGAGAAAGAATTCACAAGTAATCAAAAGCTTCAGAAATGGATCATCACTACAAAAATTGAAGTTGCTAAGGAATAGGTTGAAATTGAAAAGAATATTTGTGTTACATAGAACACATATTCTGTGGATTCTTAGGATAGGTCTATCATATCTATGCACATAAATCTATCATATATTTATCTAACCATTCATCTTTACATGGTTTGATTAGCTGTTCAGTCAGGATTATTTTGAACTACCCAATTATTGATACTCTTTGATTTCTAATCATTAAGCAGAACACATTTAGAGCCATGTAGAAACATCTTCACATGGATGGGAAAACATGAATTGATCAATTTTGAATCAAAATGTACTTCTAGATTCAATCACATTAGAAAATTATTCTGAAATCCAAAAGGAAGAAATTAGGAGAAAGGGTCTATGAGATTTACTATTTGCTTACAGTTAAAGAGGAGATATACTTCTCAAAAATAGATTATTCTGCCTATTGAGAATGCCATAAACTGAGAAAGAGATTTGAATTCTTCTAAACATGATGCTTTTAGGCAAGTGTACGAGGTCATTTTAATTTGCAAAGTATCACTCAAATTTGCAAATAATGTACTTGTATGTGTCAAGTATAGAAGTAGGAAAATGTGGTAGGGCATTAATGAGAAAGTACTGGTAACAAATGTTGGTACATTTGAGAAAAGTGATTATAATGGATATGAAGAGTATAGTTTGGAGTTGTAATGTATTTTGGTAATAGATAACCTAAAAATAGGAATCATGATGCAGAAAGCTTTAAGAATCAAACTTAGATAATGGCCTATGCATATGGGAGGATGCTGGCACTTTTATTAACATAGAAAAGACTATAAAAGGAACAGGCTGTGGGTCAGTATTAAGAGGAACAGGCTGTGGGTGAATATTTCTTGTTTTTTGGCCAGGTGAAGTCTGAGCTGCCAATTACTCATTTTAACAGAGCTAAATGTAGACAATTGGATATATTTGTCCATTAATTCAGCGAGGGGACAAAATTAGAAAAATATATTTGTGAGTCATTGGAATGTGGACATTTAAAAGCATCAGTGAGTTTTAGAACATCTAGGGAGATAATGAAGTCACAGAGAAGGAGGTTTGGAAAGAAGCCTGAGTCTCTTTAACATTGAGAGATTGAATTTAAAATAGGGGCTGTTAAAGGAGGCAGAGAAAGAGCTGTCAGTGAGTTAGGGCAGAAAGAGCAAAAAGTGTCCCATGCAAAAAAAAAGAAAACAGTGCTTTAAAAAAGGGCTCACAATAGAGTAACAAATATTCCTGCAGGATATAGTTAGTACAGGTGTTTGTCACTACAGTGGTCAGGTTTCTTCAGGGCAGGGAATCCAACTGGAGTGGAAGAGCAAAGAGAAAATGAGGAAGTGGGGATACCAACTGTGAATAATTAGAAAGTTAATCAGAAAATAAGGCGAGGAGTCAAGGGAGATATTTTATTTTAAGACGTGACATAACAGATAGTTGGGTATGGTTGAACAGAGAGAAGACAGGGAGTCACCACAGAGGGAGCATCCAGAAGTACTATCTTTTAGAAAGTGAGAAAGGATGGGAAGTATGAATAAAAAACATGTTATTCAAGGAGTCCTTGGTAAATTTCCACCTTCTTACATACGGCAATGGAAGAATTAAGATTAGCACTTATTCAACTTTGACCATTGGTCACTTACATTTTTTATGAGCAGAGGTGTTTTTCTCAATAAGTATTAATGAGAAACTGGTTTATATTATCTCAGCATATAAATTAAACAGAATCATCTCTTCAAGGTTGGGGGGAAAACATTTTTTCCATATGGATATTATAAGGCTCCTCAAAATTCATCTGCTTTGACTACTGAGGAAATACTGAAGTCACCACCTACAATATTCACTTTAGCTCTGTTTTTGCTTGTAACCAGACAGTTCCATTCACAGACAGTAGACATAAGAATATCCATTTAGCCTTAGAAATATTCTGTTTAGAAATATTATTATTTATTTTGAGGGCAAATTAGGTTTTTCTGTAATTATTATTCTTTGGGATTATTTGTCATGGGACTCTATTACCCATGAGCATTTTCACATATTTCAAGGCAAAAATTATATTCTCAGAAATCTCAATTTTCCCTCATTTAATCAGGATTTACAACTGGATTTCCTTAATTTTTGATTGCAAGGCATGACCATCCAAGAGAAGTCCATGATACTGACTTGGAATTTGATATGTAAAATGTAGAAACATTGTAAATACCCAAGAGAGATGAAGTTTCTCATTTCTATCTCCTTATTGCTAAGGTAAATGATGCAAAAATAAGAACCCTGTGCATCACAAAGATTATTGGTTTAATTCATATTGTAAAAATAAGAACTTAAATTGTATGTATTATTTAATAAAGTAAGGAAATTTGTAAAGCACTTCTGTATATCATGGTTTCTAATGAAAGAGAGTAAGCATTTGGTTACAAAATGAGAGAAGTATGGTGAATGAGTCAAGAAAACCAATGGGGTAAATGTGCATTTTTCTGAAAGTCCCCATGAAATCAACTAACAGATATTATCTAAAGACTTTGGTAAAAGGGGAAAGTAAAAGTAGTTATGCCATGAATTCATGTTAATTAAACTCAAGGGACTGAATTCTCTTAATGCAGACCCATTATTCTTTTGGCCCTTGGGTGTTTGCATGTGTGTTTCTATATTGACATCCTCTTCCATAAACTAATGTTTAACCTCCAAGATATTGAAAATACAGATTCACAATTAAATCAGGAGTTCCTTAGCTCAGAGAAGAAAGCTTAGAATATAATTTCTACAAAAGCAAATTAGCTGTGTAAAGAACACCTGTGTGAAGAACCATGATATGCAAAGAACAAGGTAGAAGAAACTGGCATCAAGAACTATTGAATGGGGCAGGCCATGGTGGTTCAGCAGGCAGAGTTCTTGTCTGCCATACAAGAGACCTGGGTTGGATTCCTGGTGCCTGCCCATACAAAAAAAAAAAGGAACTATTGAATGGCTACATACTTCTCAAGTAATTGCAACATTTTGCTTAGAAACATAGAAGACCTAGGCTGGGTTCACTCATTCAAATAAATTTGTTAATCCAAATTAACCCTGAAATAATTAGGCAATTTTTGTCATTCCAGAAGTAGATTCAATGTGTGTAGATACATTTAATATAATGTTAAATTATAGTATTTCTTTTTTCATAATGACCATTCATTATATTTCTCTAAGCAGTGATAGATCTGTGAATTGCACACATTCAGCAAATATTTATTGAACATTGATAGTGTGTAAGGCATGAATCCATATGTGTTCTTGAAGAATGCAAAATTGAGTGTAATTTTATCCTAACTTTAGAGGACTCGCCAATGAAATTAAAAGAGAAAAACAATAGGTTACATTAATTATGAGAGAGAATGAGCTTGAAGAGTGGGAGAAGGAATGTAATGTTTATTTTCACTTACCATCATATAGTCACTGCACTGTCTCAGTATGTGACTATTATTATTGCCATCATTTTAAAGAAGAAAGAACTAAAGCTCACAAAATTTAATAGTTTGGTCAAGAATTCAGACATAGTTTTCATTGAAACTTGGCACTTGCTGAATGAAATCCTTGGCCTTTGCAATGCACTAACCTACATAAATATTTAAGAAATGTATATAGCCTAATACCTGGGTTTCACATTGAAATGCAGTGGGCTTTTACAAACTGATGTAAGGTAAACAGCCAATAAGAAATTTCCATCCCTCATATTGAACAGGTTTCCCCAGACTATCTCATTGGCATGATGAGGGGAAATGAAACACCAACAACAGATATCATTTTCTCTGGACTATTTCCTAACATGAAATATATCAGCTTCCTTACCACCATCATTTTCCCAAACTATATCATTGCCCTTCCTGGAAACAACATTCAGATCTCACTAATTTGGATGGAATCCCAATTCCACCTTACCAATTACTTGTTCCTAAGCCATCTTTCTGGTATGGACTTAGTTCTCATCTTCAACATCAACCCTAAGGTTGTTACTGACTGCTAGGTGCAGAGAAGAAACAATTCATAGATTAGCTGTGGAATACAGATGCAATTGTATGTAGCCATGAGAGTTTCTAAATGTATCCTCTTGACCTAATATCCTATGATCTTTATATTGCCTTTTCAACCCCCTGTCAGCTCAGCCAATATGAATTCCTGAGTTTGTCTGCAAATGGCTATTCTTTCCTGAGTGATGGGGTTCCTAAATTCCTTGGCCAACACTGTGTATGCCATGAATTTTCCATTCTATGACTTCAGAGAGATTCACCATTTCTTCTGTGAAGTCCCAGCTATCTGGAACCTCTCCTGTGAGGATATCTCTACATATGAAATGATTTTGTTTATCATAGGAATTGTGTTCCTCTTCATACT
Organism: Tamandua tetradactyla; assembly: GCF_023851605.1. NCBI lineage: Eukaryota > Metazoa > Chordata > Mammalia > Pilosa > Myrmecophagidae > Tamandua > Tamandua tetradactyla. The sequence continues at coordinate 47,014,033 of NC_135335.1, read as the reverse complement.
CTTTGTATTCATTCTAACCTCTTACAGACTTATTTTTGTGCATGTTTTTCAAGTGCATTCCCCTGAAGAACCAAACAAAGCCTTGGCCACATGCTCCTCTCATCTCACAGCCATGAGCCTCTATGTGGGTTCAGGTATCCTCCACCTTATGAGACCTCCAAAATTTGATTCAGCACAGGAATACCAGGCTGTCTCCCCTTTCTACAACATTCTCACCCCTATTTTGAACCCCATAGACTGTGAAAGAAGGAAGAGTTAGGGGCCTTGAGGAAAGTGCTGAAGATGAGTTTAAGTTCTTAAATACTAGCAAGAAGACTTTAAAGTTGCAATAACACATTTTATCAAATTCTTTCACAAAGAGATTTGGCAAAATAATGGAAAAAACTGCATAAAATTTTATTTAAAACCCTGAAAATCACTGGCTCCAAAATTAGGAAGCAAAATGGCAGATACAGGATACTGTTGTTTTAACAAAATGCAAATTTGGGAATCACAAGAAGATTTTTCTAACAAATGTCACAGTTAAGGCACTAATTCCAAAGGACTTCCTCTCTTTTGAAATTCAGCTATTTCATAACATTTTATGTTACACAGTTTTGAAATTAATTTGACACATATATACTTGGAACAAAAAAGATAAATTAAAATTCTATAGCCACTCAATTTAATAACTTCCAAATTCTGGCATACATACTTCCAATCCAGTTTGTTTTTTTTAAATATAGGCATAGATGTCCGGAGAAGATGGCGGCTTAGTAAGACACACGGGTCTTAGTTCCTCCTCCAGAACAGCTACTAGGGAAGTAGAAACAATACAGAACAGCTCCTGGAGCCATGACAGAGACGAAAAAGACAGCATACCCCATTCTGGAACGGCTGACTGGCTGGGAGAACCAGCTCCAGTGAGATCGCCGAAGGGCGCGGGCTTTCCCGGGCTGGGGTGGCAGGCGGCCGGAATCCCTCCCTCCCTCCTTCCTGGGCCAGCTGGGAGAATTGGACAGGCGGTCCCCTCAAGCCACGGCGGCTGGCGCCCCCCCCCCAACGCACGGCCCCCCGGACCAGCTGGGAGAATTGGTTCGGAGATCCCCAAGCCACGGAGAACGGCGACCAGGGTCCCTTCCAAACACGTGGCTTCCCAGTCTGGCTGGGAATGCTGGATAGGCACTCCCCCAAGCCGTGGTAACTGGCGCCCCTCTGCCACACTTGGCGCCCCGGGTCAGCTGGGAAATTTGGACAGGCGCTCCCCCAAGCCACAGAGGCCGGCGCCCCCACACTACGCTTGATGCCCCGGGATGGCTGGGAAATTTGGACAGGCACTCCCCCAAGCCGCAGAGGCCGGCGACCCTACCCACGCGCAGATCCCCAGGCCGGATGGGAGATTCAGATTGGCACTCCCCCAAGCCGCTTCGGCTGGCAACCCCCCCTTACAGCGAGAGTTTTCCAAAGTTAAAGGAGCCACAGCATCTTTTACTGGTGGGACCTGCAGACAGATGAATACCATGAGCGCCACCAACTGGGAAGGATAAGAAAAACAGTGCCCAGAGATTTCACAAAAAAATCTTTCAACCTGCTGGGTCCCACACCCAGGGAAATCTGATCAAATGCCCAGACACCAGCAGAAAATAACAGATCACGTTCAGAAAATTGAAGATATGGCCCAGTCAAAGGAACAAACCAATAGTTCAAATGAGATACAGGAGCTGAGACAACTAATGCTGAATATACAAACAGAAATGGAAAACCTCTTCAAAAATCAAATCGATAAATTGAGGGAGGACATGAAGAAGACATGGGCTGAGCAAAAAGAAGAAATAGAAAAACTGAAAAAACAAATCACAGAACTTATGGGAGTGAAGGACAAAGTAGAAAAGCTGGAAAAAAAAATGGATACCTACAATGGTAGATTTAAAGAGACAGAAGCTAGAATTAGTGAATTGGAGGATGGAACATCTGAATTCCAAAAAGAAACAGAAACTATAGGGAAAAGAATGGAAAAATTTGAACAGGGGATCAGGGAACTGAATGACAATATGAAGCGCACAAATATATGTGTTGTGGGTGTCCCAGAAGGAGAAGAGAAGGGAAAAGGAGGAGAAAAGCTAATGGAAGAAATTATCACTGAAAATTTCCCAACTCTTATGAAAGACCTAAAATTGCAGATCCAAAAAGTGCAGCGCACCCCAAAGAGATTAGACCCAAATAGGCGTTCTCCAAGACACTTACTAGTTAGAATGTCAGAGGTCAAAGAGAAAGGATCTTGAAAGCAACAAGAGAAAAACAATCCATCACATACAAGGGAAACCCAATAAGACTATGTGTAGATTTCTCAGCAGAAACCATGGAAGCTAGAAGACAGTGGGATGATATATTTAAATTACTAAAAGAGAAAAACTGCCAACCAAGACTCCTATATCCAGCAAAATTGTCCTTCAAAAATGAGGGAGAAATGAAAACATTTTCAGACAAAAAGTTACTGAGAGAATTGGTGACCAAGAGACCAGCTCTGCAAGAAATACTAAAGGGAGCACTAGAGTCAGATATGAAAAGACAGAAGAGAGAGGTACGGAGAAGAGTGTAGAAAGAAGGAAAATCAGATATGATATATATAATACAAAAGGCAAAATGGTAGAGGAAAATATTATCCAAACAGTAATAACATTAAATGTTAATGGACTGAATTCCCCAATCAAAAGGCATAGACTGGCAGAATGGATTAAAAAAAGGATCCTTCTATATGCTGTCTACAGGAAACACATCTTAGACCCAAAGATAAACATAGGTTGAAAGTGAAAGGTTGGGAAAAGATATTTCATGCAAATAACAACCAGAAAAGAGCAGGAGTAGCTATACTAATATCCAACAAATTAGACTTCAAATGTAAAACAGTTAAAAGACACAAAGAAGGACACTATCTACTAATAAAAGGAACAATTAAACAAGAAGACATAACAATCATAAATATTTATGCACCGAACCAGAATGCCCCAAAATATGTGAGGAATACACTGCAAACACTGAAAAGGGAAATAGACATATACCATAATAGTTGGAGACTTCAATTCACCACTCTCATCAATGGACAGAACATCTAGATAGAGGATCAATAAAGAAATAGAGAATTTGAATATTACTATAAATGAGCTAGACTTAACAGACATTTATAGGACATTACATCCCACAACAGCAGGATACACCTTTTTCTCAAGTGCTCATGGATCATTCTCAAAGATAGACCATATGCTGGGTCACAAAGCAAGTCTCAACAAATTTAAAAATATTGAAATCATACACAACACTTTCTCGGATCATAAAGGAATGAAGTTGGAAATCAATAATAGGCAGAGTGCCAGAAAATCCACAAATACATGGAGGATCAACAACACACTCTTAAACAATGAGTGGGTCAAAGAAGAAATTGCAAGAGAAATTAGTAAACACCTCGAGGCGAATGAAAACGAAAACACAACATATCAAAACCTGTGGGACGCAGCAAAAGCAGTGCTAAGAGGGAAATTTATTGCCCTAAATGCCTATATCAGAAAAGAAGAACAGGCAAAAATTCAGGAATTAACTATCCACTTGGAATAACTGGAGAAAGAACAGCAAACTAACCCCAAAGCAAGCGAAAGGAAAGAAATAACAAAGATTAGAGCAGAAATAAATGAAATTGAAAACATGAAAACAATAGAGAAAATCAATAAGACCAGAAGTTGGTTCTATGAGAAAATCAATAAGATTGATGGGCCCTTAGCAAGACTGACAAAAAGAAGAAGAGAGGGGATGCAAATAAATAAGATCAGAAATGGAAGAGGATAACCACTGACCTCACAGAAATAAAGAAGGTAATAACAGAATACTATGAACAACTTTGCGCTAATAAATACAACAATTTAGATGAAATGAACGGGTTCCTGGAAAGGCATGAACAACCAACTTTGACTCAAGAAGAAATAGATGACCTCAACAAACCAATCACAAGTAAAGAAATTGAATTAGTCATTCAAAAGCTTCCTAAAAAGAAAAGTCCAGAACCAGACGGCTTCACATGTGAATTCTATCAAACATTCCAGAGAGAATTAGTACCAACTCTCCTCAAACTCTTCAAAAAAATCGAAGTGGAGGGAAAGCTACCTAATTCATTCTATGAAGCCAACATCACCCTCATACCAAAACCAGGCAAAGATATTACAAAAAAAGAAAACTACAGACCAATCTCTCCAATGAATATAGATGCAAAACTCCTCAACAAAATTCTAGCAAATCGAATCCAACAACACATTAAAAGAATTGTACATCATGACCAAGTAGGATTCATCCCAGGTATGCAAGGATGGTTCAACATAAGAAAATCAACTAATGTAATACACCATATCAACAAATCAAAGCAGAAAAATCACATGATCATCTCAATTGATGTAGAGAAGGCATTTGACAAGATTCAACATCCTTTCCTGTTGAAAACACTTCAAAAGATAGGAATACAAGGGAACTTCCTTAAAATGATAGAGGGAATATATGAAAAACCCACAGCTAATATCATCCTCAATGGGGAAAAATTGAAAACTTTCCCCCTAAGATCAGGAACAAGACAAGGATGTCCATTGTCACCACTATTATTCAACATCGTGTTGGAGGTTCTAGCCAGAGCAATTAGACAAGAAAAAGAAATACAAGGCATCAAAATTGGAAAGGAAGAAGTAAAACTATCACTGTTTGCAGACGATATGATACTATACGTCGAAAACCCGGAAAAATCCACAACAAAACTACTAGAGCTAATAAATGAGTACAGCAAAGTAGCAGGTTACAAGATCAACATTCAAAAATCTGTAGCATTTCTATACACTAGTAATGAACAAGCTGAGGGGGAAATCAAGAAACGAATCCCATTTACAATTGCAACTAAAAGAATAAAATACCTAGGAATAAATTTAACTAAAGAGACAAAAAACCTATATAAAGAAAACTACAAAAAGCTGCTAAAAGAAATCACAGAAGACCTAAATAGATGGAAGGGCATACCGTGTTCATGGATTGGAAGACTAAATATAGTTAAGATGTCAATCCTACCTAAATTGATTTACAGATTCAATGCAATACCAATCAAAATCCCAACAACTTATTTTTCAGAAATAGAAAAACCAATAAGCAAATTTATCTGGAAGGGCAGCGTGCCCCGAATTGCTAAAAGTATCTTGAGGAAAAAAAACGAAGCTGGAGGTCTCACACTGCCGGACTTTAAGGCATATTATGAAGCCACAGTGGTCAAAACAGCATGGTATTGGCATAAAAATAGATATATCGACCAATGGAATCGAATAGAGTGCTCAGATATAGAACCTCTCATCTATGGACATTTGATCTTTGATAAGGCAGTCAAGCCAACTCACCTGGGACAGAACAGTCTCTTCAATAAATGGTGCCTAGAGAACTGGACATCCATATGCAAAAGAATGAAAGAAGACCCATATCTCACACCCTATACAAAAGTTAACTCAAAATGGATCAAAGATCTAAACATTAGGTCTAAGACCATAAAACAGTTAGAGGAAAATGTAGGGAGATATCTTATGAAACTTACAATTGGAGGCGGTTTTATGGACCTTAAACCTAAAGCAAGAGCACTGAAGAAATAAATAAATAAATGGGAGCTCCTCAAAATTAAACACTTTTGTGCATCAAAGAACTTCATCAAGAAAGTAGAAAGACAGCCTACACAATGGGAGACAATATTTGGAAACGGCATATCAGATAAAGGTCTAGTATCCAGAATTTATAAAGAGATTGTCCAACTCAACAACAAAAAGACAGCGAAACCAATTACAAAATAGGAAAAAGACTTGAACAGACACCTGTCAGAAGAGGAAATACAAATGGCCAAAAGGCACGTGAAGAGATGCTCAATGTCCCTGGCCATTAGAGAAATGCAAATCAAAACCACAATGAGATATCATCTCACACCCACCAAAATGGCCATTATCAACAAAACAGAAAATGACAAGTGCTGGAGAGGATGCGGAGAAAGAGGCACACTTATCCACTGTTGGTGGGAATGTCAAATGGTGCAACCACTGTGGAAGGCAGTTTGGTGGTTCCTCAAAATACTGAATATAGAATTGCCATATGACCCCGCAATACCATTGCTAGGTATCTACTCAAAGGACTTAAGGCAAAGACACAAACGGACATTTGCACACACAATGTTTATAGCAGCGTTATTTACAATTGCAAAGAGATGGAAACAGCCAAAATGTCCATCAACAGACGAGTGGCTAAACAAACTGTGGTATATACATACGATGGAATATTATGCAGCTTTAAGACAGAATAAACTTATGAAGCATGTAATAACATGAATGGACCTAGAGAACATTATGCTGAGTGAGTCTAGCCAAAAACTAAAGGACAAATACTGTATGGTCCCACTGATGTGAACCGACATTCAAGAATAAACTTGGAATATGTCATTGGTAACAGAGACCAGCAGGAGTTAGAAACAGGATAAGATAATGGGTAATTGGAGCTGAAGGGATACAGACTGTGCAACAGGACTAGATACAAAAACTCAAAAATGGACAGCACAATAATACCTAATTGTAAAGTAATCATGTTAAAACACTGAATGAAGCTGCATCTGAGCTATAGGTTTTTTTTGTTTTTCTGTCTTTTTTTCTTTTCTTTTTTTATACCATTATAATTATTTTTATTTTTTTCTCTATATTAACATTCTATATCTTTTTCTGTTGTTTTGCTAGTTCTTTTTCTAAATCGATGCAAATGTACTAAGAAATGATGATCATGCATCTATGTGATGATGTTAAGGATTACTGATCGCATATGTAGAATGGAATGATTTCTAAATGTTGTGTTAATTTCTTTTTTTTCTTTAATTAATAAAAAAAATTATTCATGTCTGTTCACCTACCATTCATAAAGGGCAGGTTTTATATCTTTATCCTCTATTAAATATGCAAAATATTCTTCTAAATGCTTTTTTTGCAGTCCTTTTGATCACTTTTAATTGTGCTGTTCCTTATTTTTTAAATTTAACGTTCAATGTCTGTTTTGATAAATATCCTTTCTCAGATATGTGTTTTGTGGTATTTCTGAAAGTCTATAACCTTTTCTTTTTGCATTTTCTTAACAGAGATTTCTGCAAAGCAGGAGGATTTACTTTTAATAAATTTCTTATCATTTTTTTCTTTCAGGGATCATGAATGGACAGGTTCTATTGTCAAATTGAAATTCTTTTAGATGTTCTCTATGTTTTCTTCTACAAGTTTTGTGTTCTGCGTACTACATTTATGTCTATGATCCCATTAATTTTTATGAAAAGTATAATGTCCTACCTAGTCTCAATTCATTTTTGTTGCACATGGACATCCAGTTTTCCAGCTGAAAATAGTATTCTTTCTTCATTCAATATCCATATATTCTTTGTCAAAGATCATTTCACTATATTTGTGAGTCTATTTTTACGTATTCTGTTCTGTTTTATTGGCCTTGTATATACATTTCTCTTGATTTCTGTAGCTCTGTTAAGCTTTGTACTGTAGTAGGCTAATTCCTCCACATTTTTTCTTCTTCTTTAGTAGTCTCTCTTTAGACTCTTTTTAACCATAATTAGAATTAGTCTGTCAGCATCTGCAAAATAGGTTTCTGAAGGTTTGATTGAGATTGCGTTGACTTTAGAGATAAATATGGAAAAAATGACCTTTTTCTATCAATGTGTTTGCATGTGGTCCTGAAATCAATCTTAATTCCACCAAGCTACTTGCATCAACACTGACATTTGGACAAGTTAATTAACAGTATTTTATCTCTGGGTCCAAGTTCAAACCACATATGCTGTCATCACTAACATCACCCTCGCAGACCACGTGCCTTATCTGAACCCACATTTGCAGCCACCACCTACCACCCACACAATTCACCCAGAAGCCACAGCTGGTTCCGAATGATAAGCTAACCATCTCCCCTCCCCTTGGACTTCTAGCTCTTTTCCCTTTACATATGTGTTTGCTTTAAACTCACCAATCTTTGACTCTTATGGGAAATCTGCCTGCTTCCACATCTGGACTACAATAAAGACAAGCTTGTGGTTTCTTCTTGTTTCTGTACTGCTTGCCAGTTGTGTTCAGCCATCTGCGCTGTTCAGGCTTTCTGCTAACTACATAATGTATATCCCTCTCTTGAAACAGTAATAAATTAGTTTCTTATACATTAATATCTCAGTCTTTCTTTGTGTCATATCTGACCTCAACCTGGAAACAAATTTAGAAGTCCAACTAAATCAATGAGACAGTCTGTTAATATTCCTCATAAGCTTTTCCAAAAGGATTTATACCAGGGTCATTGTGAATTCCAGCAGAGGACATGATATATTTTTAGATTGCTGGACACTGGCTTTGAACCAAAGTTAATTCTTAAAGGTATAAATATGACTGTGGTTCACATATCAGCACAGAGACTTAAGAGGTTGTGTAATCAACAGGATTTTAGCGCTCAGTCCACCTCAAAGTGAGTCCCCAATCCTATTCTGTGACTATTTCCCAAATTCATAAGGTATACTTGGAATAGACTTACACAGCTACTGGCAGAATACCCACACTGGTTTCCTGAGCTGAGGAGACATGGCTATTATGGCAGTAAAGGCCAAGTGTGATCTGCTTGCTGCCTTTACCTAGAAAAATAGCAAACCCAAAGTAACATTGCATTCCTGGTAAGAATGCTGTGATTGTGATACCTCCAAGGAATTTCAGGATGCACATGTGGTGATTTCCACCACATTCCCATTCAAATGTCATTAAGCCTGTGAAGAAAAGAGAAGGCTCATGGTGGATTACAGTGGATAATTATAAATTTTACCAGCTACTATCTCCCAGTGTGGTATCATTTCTTGGCCAAGTTAACATACCATTTTTCCTTGGCATACAGCTATTTTTCTGTAAAAGCTTTAATCTTAATAGCTTTTAATAAAGACAGTGTACTTTCAGTTGTCAAGGCCAGCAATAAAGATTATTTGTCTTTATTCAAGGCTTTACTGACTTTTTAGCCCTATGTCATCATCTAGTCCACAGAGTTTTTATTGATTTTCCCTCTCACAAGACATTTTTCGATTACATTGATGACATTTGGCTGATAGTCTTAGTCATCTAGAAGGAGGAACTGTTCTAAACTTATTGGTAAGGCATTTGTATATCAGAATTTAGGAGATAAAAAAAATAAGGGCCTTCTACCTCGGTGAAATTTCTAGATGTCCTTTATGGGGCCTGTATTACCTAGGTTCTCTAGAGAAACAGAACCATAGGAGATATTCATAGACAGAAAATTTATTAAAGTGTCCCACATAACCATGGGAATGCAGAGTCCAGAGTCTGTAGATCAGGCCACAAGGTGGCAACTGATGAAGGTCCTCAACAAACTCTCAGGTGAGGTTGACTGGGCAACCATGGGAATGTAGGGGCCCAAGGTCTGTAGGGCAGGCTGTGAGGCTGGCAACTGTAGTGAAGGGCCTAGACAAACTCCACAGGAGAGGCTCACTGGTTGAAGCAAGAAGAGAGACTGACTCTGCTGAATCCTCCTTAAAAGCTTTCCGGTGATTAGATTAAGTATCACTCATTGCAGAAGACACTCCCCTTAGCTGATTACAAATACAATCAGTTGTGGATGCAGCCAATAGAATCATGAGTTAACTTCAAGAAATATCAGAAGGCCAACACTTGCATGACCAGACAAATGGTCACTACTACCTGGTGAACTTGACACATTAACCTGACCATCAAAGCCCACCCCTTGCCAACTTGGCAGCTATACACATCACCTTAAGCCATACTTAAACTCTAATAAAAAACAGTAACAGGCACATTTTTTCCTCACCTAACAATACTCAACTGCCCATGTACAACCGGAAATGCATTAAATCTTCCCAGAATATAGTGCAAGTACTTGAGTAAAATTCATTCTTAAACTTGTTTTTTGCAATTTAAGTACTATAACATGAATTAAACAACATTACAGTCCTCATTTCTGTAACTGATCATGTGGTCATAGTTCATATTTATTGCTACCTTCTTCCACTACCAATTCAATGTTCCCTTTACTTTCAGGAAGCACGTTAGCTGGCTGTGGTTCTTTGCTGGGTGGGGTGACCCAAATCTTCATTCCTGAAGTTTCAGAGCCATTGGTAGTCCTGCCTGGATTGGGTTGTTGCATTTTCCATTGATTTTAATCACAGGGTGTGGTAGTAGTAAAAGACACCCTAGGGGATTTCTTATATTCCAAGAAAATTCTACTTTACTTCCATTGTGTAGTTGCAATCCTATTTCTTCTGATAGTCAGGGTCAGTCACCCCAGCCATAAAGTAATCCTTTTCTTGGCTTGTTGATCCAGGGGCATGAGTAACCCAAAGTGACCAAGTGGCAGTTTCAGATTCCAGTTCAATGGAATCATTGTTGTTTCTCCTGGTGGAATCACTCCCCCTTCTGGAACTAAAACCTGTAGACCAGCAGAGCTCAAGGTCACAGGGACAGGAAGCAAAAATTTTCCTAGTGGCAGTGGTTCCACTCACTATTACCCCTACTTGTTCTGGGGAAACAACTAGTGGGTTTCTGGGTGCATGCAAGATAGCTGAATTATGTTAAGTGAAAATAATAAGCGTGTTATTTTGTTTATTTATGATAAAGTATGGTTTAAGGATGTATGCATTGGTGCTTAGTTGAAAAGTTGTGGACTCTGATGGTTAATTTCATGTGTCAACTTGACTAGGTTATGGTGTCCAGTCAAATAAGCACTGGTTTGATTATTTTTGTGAGGGTAATTCATAGATAGATTTAAATGACTAGTCATTTGATTGCATCTGTGGCTGATTATATCTATAATTAACAAAGGAAATTGCCTTTAGTAATGACAGGAATCTCCCCAGCCAATCCATTGTTGATCACAAGTGAGGACTAAGAATTTTAGCAGTCATAAATAATAATTTCTAAATCCACTTCACCTTGTTTGTTTTTCCTGGGAAATTGAACATCTTCAATAGAGTTTCCAATTTACATCCTACCCTATACAATGTAGATTTTCCAATCCCACAGTCATGTCAGCCAATTCCTAAAATCTCTTTCTCCCTCTCCCTCTCTCCCCCCATTTATTTATCTATATGGAGAATTGTACTATACCATCTTAATAATAATAGTCTTTCAATCCATGAACATGGTGTGGCTTTCAATTTATTTGTCTTCATTAATTTTTTTAGCAATGCTTCATAGTTTGTAGTTTACAAGCATATCATTTCCTCATCTAGTTTTATTTCTAGGTATTTTACTACTTCATTTTCTATTATCAATAGAGCTATTTTCTTAATAAACTTTCTGACAGTTAGTTCCTGGTTTATAGAAAAAAAACTGATTTGGGGTTTTATAAGAGAAGACATTGTTCTTCTCTTTACCCAGCAACTTTGATGACTTCATCCATTATCCATTGTGTGTGTGTATGTGTGCCCACATATATTTATAGTGAGATTTTCTATATAAAGGGTTGTATAATATGAAAATAAATAGAGAAACTTTATGTTTTCCTTTCCAACTTGCACACCTAATCTCTGACTAGAAATTCCAGGAGAATGTTGGACAGCAGTGGTGAAATCAGACATTTGTCCTGATCTTATGGGAAAATATTCAGTTTTCCAGTTTGGAATGTGGTGCTAGCTATGAAGTTTTCATAATTCTTTATAGTGATAAGTAAGTTCCCTTCTATTCTTAGATGCTTTTTAATCATGACAGTGGTTTAACTTTGTTGTTAAATGGTTTTTCTGCATCATTTGAGATCATGTTTTTTTTCCTCTTCATTTAATTAACTTAGTGGATTACATTGATTTTCTCATATTGAACAACCTGTGTAATAGAGGAATAATTTGTCCTTTATCCTGACATATAAAAATTTTCATATAATGCTGGATATGGTTTGCTAATATTTTATTGATATTAATTCGCATGAGTGTCTTAAGAGATATTGGTCTCTAATGTTCTTTTCTGGTGGTGAATTTTTCTCTTTTGTATAATGGTAATACTGGCTTCTAGAATTATTTAGGAAGAATTTTCCTTTACTTCTAATTTTCATTAGAGATTGAAGATTTGTATTAATTCTTCTTTAAACATTTGGAAGAATTCACTTGTGAAATTCTCTAGCCCTGAACTTTTCCTTTTGGGGAGTTTTTGAGTATTCCTTTGATCTCTTTACTTGGTATTTATCTTTTCAGATTTTCTATACCTTCTTTAGTTAATTTTAGTAATGTGAGTGTTTTCAGGGATTTGATCATTTCCACTGTTACTTAGTTTGTTCTTGTGCAGTTGTTCATTGTATTATGTTATAATCATTTTTATATCTCTATGGTTGTAGTAATTTCCCTACTTTCATGAATAATTTTACTTATTTGCATCTTTACTCTTTTTTCGCTGTCCACATAAAAGTTTGTAAATTTTATTGAATTTTTCTAAGAACAAACTTTTGGTATCATTAACTTTCAAAATTGCTTTTCTATTCTCTATTTCTTTGTTTCTGCTTCAATCGTTATGATTTCTTTCTCTCTACTATCTAGGTATTTGGTTCACTCTGCTTTTCATGTTCCTTAAGTGTTAAATTAGATTTTGACTTTAAAACATTCTTATTTAGTGTAGGGACTATAGCTATACATTTCTCTTTGAGTATGGCCTTTCTTGTGTCCCAGAAATACTTTATGTTGTGCGTGGTAGACTTAATCATGTACTCCAAGAAAACATGTTTTAAATCTTAACCTATCTTCCTTTGGATGTGAACCCATAAATAAATAGAGCCTTTGAGTTCTCGCCTGCCATGCCAGAGACCCGGGTTTGATTCCCAGTGCCTGCTCATGCAAACAAATATATACAGAGAGCTTTGAAAATGTTTTTATTAGTTAATGTGTGGTCAAATTAAATCATGGTGGGTCTTAATCTGTATTACATGAAGAGTACAAGTGTGGACAGTTACTAAAAACTACAAACCAGAAGCTAGAAAACATTGAGGTCAAATGTCTGAGAAAGACACATGAGGAGAACAAGGACATCATCGTGTGACAGAAAGGGAGTAACAAGACAAGGAACTCCAAGGATTTGGCAAGCCATAACCAGAATGCTACGGAGTCCAAGAGAAAACATGGTCTTGCCAACACATTAATTTTGGATTCTGATCTCTATAACTACGAGCCAATAAGTTCTTGTTGTTTAAATGAACCCATTGTATAGCATTTGCCATTGCAGCTTTAGAAATCCAAGACATTGAATTTTTTTTTCCATTAATCTCTGTAAGAATAGAATTAAGTTTAGCTTTCACACAAAATGACATGGAGTGGGGGAAATGAGACTAAACAAAGGACTGCAAAATCAGCTCAGTCCAGTCACACAGACAGGGGCAGAAGAGGACCTCTGATGTAAGCCCAGAACTGGTGTCAGATCTTTATCTGGGTAAAACCAAGTCTAAACAAGTAATGACTAGGGTCACAGGGATGTAAAACATAATCAAATGTGAGAACTTCTGGTTAGTTAGACTTCTCAGAGAGGCTATAATATCTGCAGTATCCAATCAGTAGAGAAAATAGGGGAGAGACCTGTGTTAGGCTTGGGGAATAAATGCTAATGCTTCCTGCTGCTTTGCATGCCAGCCACCATATTTTGGCTGCACACCTTTTCTGGCAAGGCCATTAATAAATTACTTTCCTCTCTACAATTGGGTGAGCATTTATTCTTTTTTCAAATATGGTTTTCTTTCCAAAATTTTGTGGGCTCATCCAGGATCCAAGTCTTAGAGGATGCCCCTCAGGGAGGAAGAAGAAAAGGCATGCCCTTCTGATTGGACTCTGTCATTGGGGGCCTACTTCCGATAGCCAGAAGGTCTTGAGACTGGATGCTTGGATCCACTGATTTTGAATGAGAAAAGGGGATTAAGATCTGCCTCATGATGACTAGGCAACTGTGTTACCAGACTAAGGTGAGAAATAAAAAGAGACCTTTAATTATTGACTTGTGGTCAGAAAATTCTGATGAGATTGAGGTTGCATTTGCATGTATAAGACACATGACATATTGCATGATGTAAGTGTGAAGTCCCAATCCACTGTTCCATTCTCCTGTGAGGGAGGGGGCCAGAAATGGACAAAGCAAAATGCTGTTGAGAGAAAGGAATTCAGACAACACTCAGAATGGATAATTGAAGCAGTCAGCTGGCTTGGGAAAAAGGGAAATGGGTGCCTATAGAGTCACCTAGGAACATTCCCCTGGGAAGTCTACTGGGGAGAATGTTGAAACACTGGACTGATAGTGGTTGGACCAAGGGAAAGGACAAAATAAGAATGATTAAACATTGTTGCACACTTGGATAAAAGAAAGCATTTTGCTGCCTGATGTATTCTGGCCAAAATATGAGGCAGATGAGGATTGGCTTCATACCAACATCATGCTTTACGTTAAGGAAAGAAAGACCATCTTAGAAGAGGAGTCTGATTATGCAATATAATGACTAAAGAGAAAGGGTCACCTTTTTATCCTGCAAAGTTAAAATCCCAGAATCAAAAACTAAAGCCTAGAATCCTTTACTGAGCCTTCCCCCACCCAATGTTTCTCCCTTGGGGCAGGGACTGTTGGGCCCTGAAGGCCCAATGAAACCAACATGCATTCCCCCAAGGAACCGGAGGCCCAACTGGGGCCAACTGCTCCACCTGTTACAGCCCACCAACAATTGAAGAATGAGTTGGAACAGTGTAAGAAAGATATACAAAATTTTCCATTTCCAGGGGGCTCCCGGGAAAAGAAGGGTGAGAGAACATAGGCCTGCAGTGTCTCTCTACCTTCTAAGAGAAGTACATATTGGGACAGGAGAAATCCGTTATATAAATGCCTCATTGATGAGTACAGAAGTAAAGAATTTCAAGAAGGAGATGAACTCATTAATGGATGGCCCAATGGGATTGGCTGAACAACTGGATCAATTTTTAGACCCCAGCTAATATACATGGTCCAAACTTATGTCAATAAAGCCTGCTTTTCTAGCTTGAATGGCCTCTTCTACTTTGCTGAGGAAGCTGTTCTTAATTATTGACTTGTGATCAGAAAATTTGGATTCCCTTACTTGAAAGAGTTCTACCTTGCAAGAGAAGGTTAATTTTCCTCACAATTCAATATGTCCTAAGCAATAAGCAGAGTAAAATTAGAAGCCTTGTTCCATAACACATCCTAATGAAGAACACTTACATATCACAAGAATTGCAGGGCTTAAATAATTTTATATTGATAATTATCTTTCAAATACATGGGTTATGGATTCTGATCATACTTGGCAAAAAAATATAATACTTTTAAAATACGGTGAATTTACCAAGATGTCCTTATTTTGATATTATATATTTAAGGTGTTAGTTCAGGTACCTGGAAGTGGTCTTAATAAACTTCTAATCCTTGTTCTTTGCATTTACTCTATCATTCAGAAGAAGCTAGTCTTTTAAAGCAGTGGAATGACTTTTTAAAGACTCAGTACCATCTGTTAGCACCTTGTGAGTTTGAAGTTCCATTCTGCAGGAAAGCTTATGTGTTGAACTGGTAACTAATACACAGTGCTATTTCTCCCATGCCAGAATATGCATCTCAGGAAATTTTGGATAGAAAAGATAATAATTCTCATAATTATATCAGATAACCCACTCATAGTCCTTACAACTCTGGATTCTTGTGCTTAAGGTGTTTCAATTTCTAAGAGTGAAACGCTTCCACCTGGGGAAATAACAATTGCTCTATGTCTATTTAAGGCAGTTTAAGACTGCCACCTGGTTGTTTTGAACTCCTCCACCCACTGAAGAGGAAGAGGAATGGAATTATAGGCGGAAATAAAGCTATACTGGGGTGACATCTGGCTGGGGTGACACTGATAATCAATTAGACATAAGATACTGTACCATACAGATGGGGAAGGGGAGAAAGGATTAAACATAATGTCCCTTAAATGACCTCCCCAAACCTCCGTATTCGATTTATGAAATTAGTGGAAATTACTATACTGAAGGATCGGAAGGTGTTCTGATCCCACAGGACTGAAGGTAAATAATTCTAGATGGCTGAGATAGTTGCTGAAATCAGGAGGAACATGGAAGGAAAGTGGATGGAGGAAGTTTAAATTAGCTCATGATCAATTGATGAAACCATTAGTCTCTTTTTGTACTGTATCATCCATATATTTTTTAATTTCAATTTCTAGTTTCTTTCCCCATACTATGTATAAAATGTAAATAGGGTATGAGATTGATGTTTGGCATCTCAGTTTTTATCATAGTTTGTAGACCATTTAAATGAACAGAAATAGACAGAACTAAAGGAAGAATGGACATCAACTTGAAATACTACATTTGCAGCTGGAAGCAGTAACTATGAGATCTCGGATTAATTCCCCCCAGTATATGAAAATAACTCTATTTATCTTTGGATGTCAAGATCACTCTTTACTGAACTTTAGCAGATTTTAAATCACATCATTTCTGACTCAGAAAATCTAGAGATTTTTTAAGACTTTGCACTTTGTAACAACTCAACTGATATTGATGCAGCTGCCCTGATGACCTCACATTCAGAAAGAGCCACTGCCATAGACAAAAAATGCTCTATGCATTTTTTTTAGAGAAGTGTGTGCAGTTTGTTTAAAAAAGAAAACTACATAATGACAAGTGCTGGAGAGGGTGCGGTGAAAGAGGCATACTTATCCACTGTTGGTGGGAATGTCAAATGGTGCAACCACTGTGGAAGGCAGTTTGGCGGTTCCTCAAAAACCTGAATATAGAATTGCCATACGACCCAGCAATACCATTGCTGGGAATCTACTCAAAGAAATTAAGGGCAAAAACTCAAACGGACATTTGCACACCAATGTTTATAGCAGCGTTATTTACAATTGCAAAGAGATGGAAACAGCCAAAATGTCCATCAACAGACAAGTGGCTAAACAAACTGTGGTGTATATATACGATAGAATATTATGCAGCTTTAAGACAGAATAAACTTATGAAGCAGGTAATAACATGGATGGACCTAGAGAACATTATGCTGAGTGAGTCTAGCCAAAAACTAAAAGACAAATACTGTATGGTCCCAATGATGTGAATCGACATTCGAGAATAAACTTGGAATATATCATTGGTAACAGAGTCCAGCAGGAGTTAGAAACAGGGTAAGATAATGGGTAATTGGAGCTGAAGGGATACAGACTGTGCAACAGGACTAGATACAAAAACTCAAAAATGGACAGCACAATAATACCTAATTGTAAAGTAATCATGTTAAAACACTGAATGAAGCTGCATCCAAGCTATGGGTTTTTGTTTTGTTTTGTTTTGTTTTGTTTTTACTACTATTACTTTTATTTTTTTCTCTATATTAACATTCTATATCTTTTTCGGTTGTGTTGCTAGTTCTTCTAAACCGATGCAAATGTACTAAGAAACGATGATCATGCATCTATGTGATGATGTTAAGAATTACTGATTGCGTATGTAGAATGGTAGATTTCTAAATGTTGGGTTAATTTCTTTTTTTCCATTAATTAATAAAAAAATCAATCAGGATATTATTTTGGGACATGTAACTACAGGAAGAATAAAATGTGTGGATATTGGGCAGGTAAAGGAATGGAATACATGGTCATTTTCTGGTGTATATTTTGCTGTTTAGCATTTGAAAACCCTTTCTGTGTTTGGAAAATGTTCACTTTGTGATTCTTTATAGTTTTCCTATTAAAATAGCTATAATGTTTAAAAATTTACTTTCTTTGCCCCTAGTAGCCTGAGGCACAGGCACATGATCTAAGTGGTCCCATAGTTGGGTGGGGGTGGGGATCCTAGTAGGGTGATCTCTAAAGCAATGCTGCAAAGCACCAAAATTAGAGCCATCTGTGTCTTACTGCTGCAGCCACACCATCCTCCCATAGTTGTTCCTGTGACATGGATTTTGCTATGGTTATGGCTGCCTGCCACCTTGGCTCTGCCAATTTTTTAAGTAATTTTCTAATCTTGCCAGAGATTCTATAAGCTACTACTTATTTTGGGCTCAAATGTGTCAGTAAATATATGCTGCCTCCAAAATACAGCCTAATGGATATCAACAATATAGACCAATGATGATACAGGTGATACGGAGTTGGTTTAGTAGGCAAAGTACATTTTCATTAGTGAGATTCCATTTCCCAGTTAAACACCAAATATTATATGCAATTTTTAAAATGAAAGGCAAACAGGAATTTCTTCGCTTTAAATTACATGCTCATGTATCAGTCTTATTTTTTTCCAGTAGATTAAAGAGAAAAGGTGTGAAATTCAGGAATGCTAAATGTCCACTAAGTTGGAGTCTCTCTTCTTAACTGTATTGTACCGGTGGAAGGGGTCTCTTCAGGCCAATAAATTACAAGAACAGTATATATCCTATCTAAGCATAAAAGTAAGTGCAGCATTTTTCTAAAATGTGGGTTTTAAATGCTAAACAGCAACATATACACCAGAAAATGACCATGTATTCCATTCCTTTACCTGCCCAATATCCACACATTTTATTCTTCCTGTAGTTACATGTCCCAAAATAATATTCTGATTGATTTTTATGTAGTTTCCTCTTTTAAGCAAACTGCACACACTTTTCTAAAAAATATGCATAGAACATTTTTTGTCTATGGCAGTGGCTCTTTCTGAAAGTGAGGTCATCAGGGCAGCTGCATCAATATCAATTCACATACCATACAATCTAACTAAAGTGTACAGTGTATTCTAGTAGATTCACAGAGTTCTGCAGTGATCATCATAATCAGTTCTAGAACATTTTCATCCTGAAGAGGTTTCAGTATATTATACACTCCCACATTTCATCCTATGTCTTTCCTTCTAGTGATATGCAGAACCATGGACATTATCTTGCTATCACAATTATGCCCACATATCATCTGTTAGTCACACTCACTATAATGTACTTGCATCACTTTCATCCATTTCTAAACATTTCCAATCAACTTTATAATGTGTTCTGTACAAATTAAGTATCAGCTTCCCATTCTCTCCCTCATTCTATCTTCTGGTGACCTATGTTCTAGATTTTAACACCATTAATTTACTAATTATACTTAGTTCATATTAGTGAGATCATTCAATATTTTTCCTTTTGTGTCTGACTTATTTCACTCAACATAATGTTCTCAACATGTGTCCATGTAGTCATGAGTCACAACTTTATTTCTTCTTATAGCTGCATAATATTTGATGATATGTACATACAATATTTTGTTTGCCCATCATTGGTTGATGGACAACTGGGTTGTTTCTATCTTTAAAAAAATTGTACATAGTGCCACTGTAAACATTGGTGTGCAAATGTCTGTGCATGTTCCTGCTTTCAGTTCTTCTGAGTATATATTCAGTAGCAGATTTGCCAGATCAATTGCCAAACTCTTGCACAGTGGTTGATGCATTCTGCATTCCCACCAACAGTGAATGACTGTTTCTATTTCTCCACATCCTCTCCAACACTTAAAGTCTTCTTTTTTTTTTTTTTTAATAGTGGCCATTCTAGTAGGTATGAATTGATATCTCTTTGTAGTTTTGATTTGCATTTCCCTAATACCTAATGATGTTGAACATCTTTTCATGTGCTTTTATATATTCTCTTTGAAAAAGTGTCTATGAATGTATATGGCCAATTTTTTAATTGGATTGTCTTTTTATCATTGAGTTGCATCATTGATCTCTTTATATATCCTAGATATTAAACACATCACATATGTGTACCTAAATATTTTCCCTCATTGAATAGGCTGTTTTTTCACAATCTTGACAAAGTCCAATGAAGTACAAAAGTTTTCAATTTTGTGGATGTCCCATGTAGAAGCCAAGAGTTTAAAGCAAGACCTACAGAATTTGTTGCAAGCTGCTGGCCTCGGGATGGCAGCGGTAAACTGTGGCGATTGTTATGTAGAGCAGTCTGGGAGGAAGAGAATGTTTACCCAAAACAGTTAAGTATGAAGAACACTGTGAGATAAGAATCTTGCTCCCTCAGGAAATGCCTGCATATCTCTTGACATCCTGTGGTATATAACTAAGATCTGGTTGAGAATAAAGTTGTCTGAAGTCTGTCTGAAGTAAACTCAAGCTTCAGACCCCCTGAGCCCGTCTGTGTCTTTCTTTCTTTCTTCCTTTCTTTTTTTCTCATCATTCCTTAATATCCTTCGAGCTCTGTTTCTACAGAAAGCAACAGTCCCATTTATCTATTTTTATTGTGTTGCTTTGTAAGAATTCGAGAATTCGAGAGTTTTGCCACACAAAGAAAGACTCCAAGAGACGTTCTCTCATGCAACATGCAAGGGGTTTATTTACCACACATGCGTTGGGCTCACTGAACACGCAGGAACAGAGAGCCCCGAGCCTAGATTTTGGGAAGCTTTTTGAGGGCCAGGATAAGGGGGTGGGGTTTGAGGGTTGAACATGAGTTACAGGTTCTGCTTTATGCAGGAAGTAGATAACGAACATTTTGCAAGAAGTAGATAACAAACATTTTGCAAGAAGCAGATAACAAACATTTTTCGCGCATGAGTCATGGGAGCTGCTTCATGCAAGAAGCAGCTGTCTCGTGCAAAACTCCCTTACTCAACCTTCTCAGTTGCATTCTTAGATAAACTTCCTCCGGCAGTTACAACCTTGCATAACCAAGGCAGCAGAAAACCTTGCATAACAAAGGCAGCAGATAACCGCCCCTGGGAAGTCCTGAGTTGCTTTTCTTAGCCTGATGGGGCCCATAACTCTTTTCTTTACAATCCTTCTTTACATAAGAAAAGTTAGCTACTGTTAAGTTTTGTAAAATCCTTCTTTACAGCTTGTGTTATGGCTCTGCAGGCTAAGAAATCACTTCCTAACACAAGATCTTGAGAATGTTTCCCTACGTTTTCTTCTAGGAATTTTATGGTTCTGGCTTTTATATTTAGGTCATTGATTTTGAGTTAATCCTTGTGTAAGGTGTAAGATAGGGGATCTCTTTCATTCTTTGGTATGGATATTCAGTTCTCCCAGCACCAATTGTTGAAGAGACTGCTATGTACCACTTATGTGGACTTGACAACGTTATCAAAATCAATTGACCATAGATCTGAAGGTTTATTTCTGAACTCTCAATTTGATTCCAGCAGTCAATATGTCTATCTTTATGCCAATACCATCCTTTGTAATATGCTACATGCCATACAGTAGCTTTGAAATATGCTGTAAAGTAAGAAAATGAGAGTCCACCAACCTCAATTTTCTTTCTCAAGATGTTTTTGGCTATTCAGGGTCTCTTACTCTTCTAAATAAGTTTAGCAATTGACTTTTTCAGTTATGTAAAGTAGGCTGTTGGAATTTATTGGGATTGCATTGGGTCTGTAAATCAATTTGGGTAGAATTGATGTCTTAACAATATTTAATCTTCTAATCTATGAACCAAGAATATACCTCCACTTATTTAAGTCTTCTTTGATTTCTTTTTGTAATATCATGCATTTTTCAAAATGCAATCCTTTGCATCCTTGGTTAAGCTTATTCCTAGATACTTGATTATTTTAGTTGCTACTGTAAATGGAATATTTGCCCTGACTTTCTCCTCAGATTGCTCATTACTAGTGTATAGAAACAACCCTGATTTTTTGTGTGCTAATCTTGTATTATACACATTTCTGGACTCATTTACTGGGTCCAATAGCTGTGCTATAGTTTTTTGGGGACTTTCTAGATATAGGATCATATCATCTGCAAATAGTAAAAGTTTTACTTTTCCTTTCTCATTTGGATGCTTTAATTTCTTTTTCTTGCCTATTGCTTTAGCTGGAAATTCTATTACAATGTTGAGAAACAATGGTTACACTGGGCATCTTTGTATTTCTCTGATACATTGAGTACAATGTTAGCTGTTAGTTTTTCATATATACACTTGTTTATATCACAAAAGTTTTGTATATTTGAAGTATTTTTATTAAGAAGGGTGCTGGATTTTTTCAAATGCCTTTTCTGTGTCAGTTACAAGTTTATTGTTCTAAGGCCATGAAAATATCCCAATTTAAGCAAGTCCATAGATATGTCCAATTTGAGGCATCCAGTGAAAGACACCTTGATTCAAGAAAGCTGATAAATTTCAGAGTTTCACTCCCAAGTGGAAAGGCACATGGTGAACATAGCTTCTGATAGCTTCCTCTCCAGGCCTCTCATTTCATGAAGCTCCCCAAGGGGCGTTATCCTTCATCCAAAGGTTGCTGGCTAGTGGACTCTGCTTCAGGGCTCTCATCATTCTGTAATCCTTCCCTGCTCTCTCAGAATCTCCAAAGGCCACTGGCTGGTGGACTCTGTGGTTCTCTCAGCCTCATGGCTCTGCTCAGCTCTGCTGTGGCTTTCTCATCATTCTCAAAAAGCATTCTCTCCAAATATATCTCTTCTTTTATAGGATCCTAGTAAACAAATCAAGACACATGTGTAATGGGTGGAGACACATCTCCATTGAATCAAGGTTAAATCCCACAATTGATTGTCACATCTCCATGGAAATAATCTAATCAAGTTTCCGGCCTATAGGGCTGAATAGGGATTAGAAGAAACCGTCATTCTCACAAGATTGATTAGAATTAAAACTTGGCTTTTCTAGGGTACATAAATCTTTTCAAAACAGTTCATTCCACCCTCTGGACCCTAAAAAAGATGTTTTCCCATATACAAAATACCTTCATTCCATCACAATATCAGAGAAACTTGAACCATTCCAGTAACATTACAAAGATAATACAAGGTTAAATCCAATAGCAAAGTCAGCTAATGGTATAGACAGTTCTAAGGCAAAATTTTCTCCTCTGGATCTGGATCTGTAAAACTCAGAACAAGTTATTTGCTGCCCACATACAAAGGAGGAACTATCATAGGATACCTATGCCCATTTCCGTATGAAGGAAGGAGCATAGGGGTCACTGGACCCATACAGTTTCAAAAACCCACAGGGAAAAGTTCATTAGATTTCAAAGTCTGAGAGTAATTTATTTCTGGGACTTTAGAAATTGGCAATCCCACCCTTTCCACGGGCCTACACAGAGGCCTGTCTCTCTCCAAACACAGCTTTGGGGGACATTGGGGAGACCACTATTTTTGTGGCTCCACCCTCTCCAAGGATCAGGGCTACCCCTAGGCTTTCTGTCATCTCTGGGGCACATGCTCAGTCCCTCCCTGTGGTGGCAGTCAGGCTCTCCCCAAGGCCCAAAGTCTTCCCTTTATCCATTTGAAAAGCTATTCCAACATGTTTGGTAGTTGCACACTGCAGTAGCACCCAAATCAAGTCATCAACAGGTGATGCTTTCTTTCAGAAGACTGACTGCCCATGACATTGGGCTTCTTTGTCAGATGTCAAGGCACATGCTGACGTCTTCTGTCCTCATCTCCCTGGATACACTGCTTTCAGGTTCTGGCTGCTGCTCCATCTCTAGCTTTCTTTCAGAGCTTCTCTTAGTGTTCTTCTCTCTCAGATTTCTGGATTTGCTCTCTGAACTTCCCTTCTTTCTGTGCACATTAGTCCTTTAAAATGATTCCAGTAAAAGGATTAAGAAGATCCATCTGTAAATCACCTCAGCTGAAAAAAACTGAACAAAAGGTCCCACCCACAATAGGTCTATACCCACAAGAATGGACTATCTTTAAGAGCATGATCTTTTCTGGGGTACATAATAGCTTCAAACCATTATGATTCACATAATTGTTAATAGCTTGTTTCAGCTGAGGTGATCTCCAGGTGGATCTTCTTCAAATCCAGAAAACTGAGAGAGAAGAACACTAAGCATTCGTGCAAAGGAAAAGAAACCATTATCAGGCCTAAAGGTACCATGAGCAATCCACTGAGAATGCCTTATCAGATCCTCATGATTAAATTTTCTAGTGTCTTGATTTGCTTACTGGGATCTAGCAAACTAGAACAGATTTTGGTACCAAGAGTGGGGTGCCTTGATTTGGACATTTTCACAGTCCCAGAACTGTATACTTGTGGTTTCTTTAACTTCACTTTACCTTCATGAGAGACATTCATTGTATTATTTTATAAGGTGGTGATAATGTCAAATATATGCATTTCTCTGTCTAGTGTTTAAAATAAAATACTGTCTTTTATTTCATTGTAAAGGATATATGATCTTTTTGCATGCCTTCTAAGCTACCTAGAAGTTGGAGAATAAATGGGTCTAGAAAGACACCCATAGAGGCCAATGCAAATATACAGAGTTTGGATAAAGAATGATTGTAAATAAAATATTTTTTAAAAACCCTCCAGACTTATATAGGTCTTTGAAATTTGCAGAGTAGTCAAATTCTAAAATCTTTCTCTACCCCTATCTCTTTCTCTCCCTCTTCTCTCCCTGCTCTCTACCCTTCAACCCATCTTCTTTCCATTCAATCAGACTATTTGATAGGTTATACTCTGATACGCTAAGGGTTAAACTCATTCTTGTAGGGGTATAAAAAGTAATCTGCACATAGATTTTCAGATGATTATTACATTGGAGTAAAATAAAGCTGTCTTAAGGCCTTCCTTTATTGAAGGGTTTCAAGTGTTGTTCCAAATTTAACAGTTCTGTCCTGACTTATTCCAGCAGCAGGAAGAATTAAAATGAAGTTAAGAACACCACAAGCAGCTGTATGTGAGCTCTGAAATTTAACATTAGCAGGCAAATTGGGGACTGACATTAAAAGATGAATAACTACCCTACATGGATGTTGTGTGTTGAGGAATTATTATCCTCTTTATCTTCTTTGGTTTGACCCTAGGGTCAAGGACAGGCTTAAATGCCTTGCCACAACTATGGTTTTGTTTTCCTTATTATGGTTTTAGTTAATTACAGTTGTTGTGCATTGTGTATAAGCATGATTTTGAATTTGGGTCCAAGTGGAGGGCAGGTATGACACAATGGGAAACTGAGACCATAAAGCTTGAGGAGGGGTACTTCTTTAACTCACTGGACCCAGAGAAAGAGGGGTGCCTGAAGGGTCAACGGGAAGCCTGATTAGCTCAGGTGTCCCAGCCAGCAGGTGGTGAGACCACAGGCAGACCCAAAGGGACTCTTAATGTGGGCCAGGTGTGGAGGTTGGTGTATTCCCTATGGGATCAGGAATTAGGTGGTTTAAAACAAATGTGAAAGAGGGAAAGGAACAGTAAGTCTGAGGGAAGTGGGGATAGTTAGCTTATCCTATGAGATCAACTTTGGATTTTGGTTGAGGTATGTGGGTATTATTGGTGGTGGTTACAGATGTGGGTTTGGGCTCTGAGAGAGTTTATCACCCCAGGGCTGGAAAGTTGCTTATTAACTAGAACAAAGGTTAACATTGAAGCAAGTGGCTTAGCCAAAGGAAGATGGAACTAAGGCAGCACACACAAAAATTTAATATTTATAACACTGTTCCTGATTTTTATTCAATAGTTAATAGAAAATACTTACAGAATGCCTATAACATAGAAAAAGTTCATAAACACCTGTGTTTCTTTCTCATTTAAAAGATAAAATAGTCATTAACTCTAACCCAGTGTATGCCCTCCTGTCTCACATTCTCCCCCAGGTCAGCAGAACAACTATCCTGAAGGGGTTGGTTCATCCTTCTGCTTACCTGTAGTTTACATTTTGTGCTTGTAACCCTCAATAATGTATTTGTGTATTATTACAGGTTTTGAAATTTATACAAATATCATATTATGAATATTCTTTTGGTCTTTTAAAATATTAAAACTGTGTTTCTGAGATGTATCCAAACTGTTACTATGCAGCTACAGTTTACATATATTAAGTATACTACTTATGTATTCTGAGGAATATCATTCAATTTCACTTAACCATTCCATCACTGGTAGAATAGAGATTAATTTCAGGATTTAAAATTATTATATGTTTAATGCATCTGAAATTGATTTTGTGGGTAATGATATAAATATATCAGCATAGTACTAGTCTAATCATTTTACATCCATTTGCAAAGCTCTCCTGTCTAGTCATATATCAGGACTTTCTGTGGTCTTTTTCTGCATTTCTGGACTGATGCCCTCAGTTTGTTGCAATGTCCTCAGACTCATCTACTGCTAATATCTGGGAACAAATATTTGATATTTTGACCCGTAAGGCACAATACAGTAACATTGTTGACATCCATATTAAGGAAAAAATTTACATGCATGAGCAATAATGTGGAATATTTTCATCATATGATGGTATTCCCAAGGATAGAAATACATACAAAATAACAAACCTGCAAATATATACAATTAACATACCTGCAAATATCATCTTATGCAGATAATGTTCATGAAAACAAATTAAATTTTATTCTACCTACATTGCAATATTAGTTTGCTTTTGTCTGTTTCCTACATTTTACAATTTGAAGAAAGACTTCTCTCTATTTTAATGAAGAATGATGCCCATGAGCTATTTGCCCCTCAAAAAAAAATTCAGCAAAATGGTGATGCAATAATGGGATACTCACGTGGAAGAAAAATGAAAGGTGATCCCAGCCATAGAGCATACAAAAAAAAAGTAAAGAATTATGCCAAAAATAAATAACTGTGGGTATCTTCTATGAAAATAGTCTATTATCCAAACCTCTTACTTCTT